>NC_134361.1:174124108-174424108 GCF_048569485.1 Anomaloglossus baeobatrachus
CATGTCGGTCACAAGAGAAACAGTAGGGGGGCGCCAGCATACACAAACTGAATGTGTATCCAAATCAGCGCTGTATTTATAATGGATGTATATTACAAATACACTGTATGTAACGAGCCCTAGTGAGTATGGAAGAATACCTTCAGTGGGACAGCCCCTCTAATTTGCTGTGCCATAATACCCCTTTGGGTCTTGCTGTTTCTGTTTTGGTATTTTAACCATTATTTTTTTATTTAATTTTCTATTTTCTTATATAATGGATGGTAATGGAATAAAGGCAATGATATTTTTTTTTTTTTTTTTTATTATTTAGGAATATGCGTCAACAGTGAGAAGGATGGTGCAGTCCGGCAACGTCAATGCCAAAGACAGACTTTCCATTGAATTGCATCGTAAGTGGAAACAAAACCAGCAAAAATAATAATCATTTCCTCTGATCCCAATTTACTCATACCACAGGGGATGTCACTTGACCACTGCAGCCAATCAGTATCTGCTGAATGCCTTTAGCCTTCACATTATATCCACAGGGGATGTCACTTGACCACTGCAGCCAATCAGTATCTGCTGAATGCCTTTAGCCTTCACATTATATCCACAGGGGATGTCACTTGACCACTGCAGCCAATCAGTATCTGCTGAATGCCTTTAGCCTTCACATTATATCCACAGGGGATGTCACTTGACCACTGCAGCCAATCAGTATCTGCTGAATGCCTTTAGCCTTCACATTATATCCACAGGGGATGTCACTTGACCACTGCAGCCAATCAGTATCTGCTGAATGCCTTTAGCCTTCACATTATATCCACAGGGGATGTCACTTGACCACTGCAGCCAATCAGTATCTGCTGAATGCCTTTAGCCTTCACATTATATCCACAGGGGATGTCACTTGACCACTGCAGCCAATCCGTATCTGCTGAATGCCTTTAGCCTTCACATTATATCCACAGGGGATGTCACTTGACCACTGCAGCCAATCAGTATCTGCTGAATGCCTTTAGCCTTCACATTATATCCACAGGAGATGTCACTTGACCACTGCAGCCCATCAGTGTTTGCTGATTGCTCACATTTCATCCAGGCTATTTTTATTTCTTCTGATTAAAACAAATGCCATGCAAAAATAGTAAAATAAAACTTCATCAATCACTAAGAATTCAACAAGCAAAACCAGTTATTAAACAGATATGTGCGGTATGACGGTGTGTATACTTTTGTCACTGTTTGCAGCGGATGGTCGTCACGGGATTGTGCGTGTTGATAGGGTCCCACTTGCTGCTAAGCTGGTTGATGTTCCCTGTGTACTAGAGTGTCTGAAAACCATTGACAAGAAGACCTTCTACAAGACTGCGGACATCTGCCAGGTAAAGGCTTCCCTCTCCCCTCCCCCCCCCCCCCCCCCCACACTTTAAGCAATTTGGTCATAAAGGTGGTTTCCATGAGCAATGTGCAAAATCAATAGATCTTGGAATAATAATAATTTCCATAATTGGATGTGTTTAACCCCTTCACGACCATGGACGGATGTATCCGTCATGGACCGTGTCCCGTTAAGCCCCGCCCCCTGCCGCGGGCAGGCGTCGGCGCACATATCAGCTGTTTTCAACAGCTGACGTGTGCCTGCTAGCCGCGGGTGGAATCGCTTCCACCCGCGGCCATTAACCCCTTAAATCTTGCTGCCAAAGTCTGGCAGCAAGATCTAAATGCGCGCGGCCATGTTTTTTACTTACCGCTGCCCCCACCAGAAGTCACGTGCATGATCACGTGACTATCGGTGGTTGCCATCGTAGCACAGGGTCATGTGATGACGCCTGCAGCTATGAAGTTTCACTTTCGTTTTCCCTCGGCCGCGAGCAGAGAGAAAAAGAAAGTGACTGAATCTGCTGTTTGCAGCTGTATAGCTGTGATCAGCAGATAGATAAGAGCGATCGGATTGCTGATCGCTATAGCCCCCTAGGGGGACTAGTAAAATAAAAAAAAAAAGTTTAAAAAAAAAACAAACAAAAAAAAAAAAACCCTAAGGCTATGTGTCCACGGTAGAATGTACCTGCGGATTTTTCTGCCTGAAAATCCGCGACTTTCGCGGCAAATCCGCACCCGCGGATTTGCCGCGGATTTACCGCGGATTTGCTGCGGATTTTGATGCGGATTTTTCTTTTTTTTTTTTTTCCCCATTCAAAACCAAAAATCCGCACCAAACAATTGACATGCTGCAGATTTTTCCGGATCAAAATCCGCGGCAAATCCGCAGCGGAAAAATCCGCAGCATGGACACAGCATTTCCAAAATGCCATTGAAATGGCTTGGAAGTGCCGCTGCTGCAGATTTTCGGGAAATCCGCGGCAAATCCGCGGCAAAATCCGCAGCGTGGGCACATAGCCTAAAAGTTCAAATCACCCCCCTTTCCCCCCATTGAAAATTAAAGGGTTAAAAAATAAATAAATATACACATATTTGGTATCGCCGCGTTCAGAAATGGCCGATCTATCAAAATATAAAGTCAATTAATCTGATTGGTAAACGGCGTAGTGGCAAAAAAAATTCCAAACGCCAAAATTGCGTTTTTTGGTCACCGCAAGTTTTACGCAAAATGCAATAACAGGCGATCAAAACGTAGCATCTGCGCAAAAATGGTACCTATTAGAAACAACGGCTCGAGACACAAAAAATAAGCCATCACTGAGCCATAGATCCCAAAAAATAAGAACGCTACGTGTTTTGGAAAATGGCGCAAAACGTGCGCCACTTTTATTGGACAAACTTGTGAATTTTTTTTAACCTCTTAGATACAAGTAAACCTATACATGTTTGGTGTCTACAAACTCGCACTGACCTCAGGCATCATACCCACACATCAGTTTTACCATATAGTGAACACTGTGAATAAAACATCCCAAAAACTATTGTGCCAATACAGTTTTTGCAATTTTTCCGCATTTGGAATTTTTTTTCTGTTTTCCAGTATACCATATGGTAAAACTTATGGTTTCATTTAAAAGTACAACTTGTCCCGCAAAAAAACAAGCCCTCATATGGCAAGATTAACGGAAAAATAAAAAAGTTACGGCTCTCGGAAGAAGGGGAGCAAAAAACAAAAACGCAAAAACGGAAAGTGCCATGGGGCTGAAGGGGTTAAAAAAATGTTCCTGTGCTGAGATCTTATATATGTGCCCCTGCTATGTACTGTGTAATGGCCGTGTCTGACCGTACAGGGACATGGTCTGATCATACCACATCTGGGCAGAAAAGAATATACAGACAGGACAGCATTGAATCGCATTTGTGGCTTTCTGTGAGGTAAAACAGGCAGGGAAATGTTTTAACTCGATCCCGTCTGATGTATAATCTCCATTTTGTTTCTTCCTCTGGCTATGAGTTGGGGTATGTTGTTGAAAGAAAATGTGTCGTCCTCCGCTCCCGCACACTCCATATTCTTGTTCTACGGACTCATGTCGTCAACCAAGGATCAGCAGGATATCCACTCTATTGCTCTACTTGGGAAATCATTTGGCGAATCACAATTTGTTACATTCTTGTCCTTTTTCAAGCCTCAATTTTGAGTGAAGCACTGAGATTTTCTGTAAAACTATGTCCTGATGGTACAGGGTTCTTCTACTTTTATTTTAGATGCTAGTTTGCACCCTCGATGGTGACCTTTACCCACCTCTGGAGGAACCGACTGGAGCAAGTGACCCGAAAGCCAGCAAGAAAAAGGACCGGGACCGAGAAAAGAAGTTTATTTGGAATCATGGAAGTGAGTGTTTATACCGGTTCAGCAAGATTAGAGGTGTCCTTGGTGATAGTTGTGACCGTAGAGATCTTTTCAAGTATTTCCCGTACTTTTCGGATTATAAGAGGCACTTTTCATCCCAAAAATTTGGAATGAAAAGGAGGAGTGCGTCTTATAATCCGAATGTAACTTATCAAGAAGTGGTGAAGGGTCACATGAAACAGGGGCAATGCTGCGGGTGCTGTCCTGGTGCTTGCTGCGGGCGGTGAGGCAGGGGCAATCCTGAAAATGTTGACGGGGCGGGCTTCAAAGAATGGCACCCGGAGTCAGCGCATGCGTACGTCTCCGGCCCACTGATCTCTCTGCGGTGGAGGTGGCCCTTGCGCGGATGAGATCTTGGCTCATCATTGACCCGATAGTTCAATCGGCGCACACGCCGAATCCGGGCGCCATTATTTTTTTGAAGCCCGCACTGTTAACAGTTTTCGGAGGTTCCCTGCCTCACATGCCAGCGGTGAGCATCTGCGACACCCACCGCACCGCCTGCCGCATCGCCCTACTCCACCACCGCTCCTTCCTTCTGTGACCACGCTCCACCATCGCTTCCTCTCCAGTAAGACGCCACCGGATTATCAGACAGGCCCCCACCATTTTTTTTTTTTTTTAAATGTTTCTTCTCTCTAAATTTGGGGTGCGTCTTGTAACCAGGTGCGTCTTATAAAACAAAAATGACGGTACTTTTCTTTGTCGCTCCATTGGGAGACCCAGACAATTGGGGTGTATAGCTTCTGCCTCCGGAGGCCACACAAAGTATTACACTTTAAAAAGTGTAACCCCTCCCCTCTGCCTATACACCCCCCCGTGCATCACGGGCTCCTCAGTTTTATGCTTTGTGTTGAAGGAGGCACACATGCACTCATGCTCCCATTTTAGTCAGCAGCAGCTGCTGATTATATCGGATGGAAGAAAAGAGGGCCTCTAACACGGCTCCCGGCATGCTCCCTTCTCACCCCACTAAGTCGGCGGTGTTGTTAAGGTTGAGGTACCCATTGCGGGTACACAGGCTGGAGCCACATGCCGTTTTCCTTCCCCATCCCTTAGGGGCTCTGGGAGAAGTGGGATCCTACCGGTCATCCAGGGCACTTGGACCGGGCTCCCTCCGCAGCCCCTGTGGGATTCTGACGGACAGGAGACTGAGTACCATCAGGGACAGGACCCTGCATCTACAGGTACTCTGTGTCCCCTTGGGGACGGTGCATGGAGCACCTTGGCCTCAGACGCTGCAGCGACTGCGGTGTTGGTATGAGACCGGGGCTACCGCGCCGACCGCGCCTGCTTGCCGGCCGCGGTTTTAACTTTAGTCCCCGGCTTTTGCGGCCTAGTGCATTAAACTCCCGCCCCCGGGCCTGCCAGTCAGGGGGAAGGGCGGGACGGTCGGTCTGACGCCGACAGTGAGGGCTGGAGCACACGTAGCTGTCCTCCGCCCCCCTCACTAATCACTCTGGGGCCAGATTCCCGCACTTTTGTAGTTACGCCCACGGCTCCCTCCTCCCCTGTGAACGCCGACAGCCATGTTTTAAGCACATTCTGCCGGTGGAGGACTTCTGGCTGCATCTCTGGGAGACCAGAGGCAGGGAATCTGGGGGCCACACACCGCTTGAGCGGTCGGTAAGCCACACCGGTCACCCGGTGCTGGGCCCCATAGAGTGCCGAACTGTATATATATATATTATATTTGTATACTTTTTCTCGGTTCGGCTGTACTGTTAGCTTGTGGCTATATATCCCTCAGTGATCACTCTCCTGGGAGACAACAGCATGTCGTTCACAAGGAGCCTTATGGTGCCAAGACACAGGGTTATTTGGCAACCTGTACCTCTTGTGCGGCTATGCTACCTGCAGGTTCCACCTACCCTCACTGTGAGCAATGCTCGGGCCCTGTGGCACTCGCTCAGCCGGAGCCTGGGGCACTGGTGGGACCCTCAGCCCAGGTAGAACCGCCGGTTTCCCCTGTCCAGGTGGCAGAGACAGAGTTTGCAGTTTTAGCTGAGAAACTCTCTGAGTCACTGTCACAATCCATGGCTCAGTCTATGGACAAATGGTCTGCTAAAATACTAGAAGCCTTGCAGTCCAGACCGGCCCTTACACAGGCCCCGGGCACTGCGGGATCGCCCCCAGGCCCCTCTCTGTCTGCGACGAAGCGTGCGCCTGGGGTGGCCTCTAGTTATTACGTGGAGGACTCCGGCACGGACCGTAGTCCCAGACCGGCTAAGCGGGCTCGATTTAGAATCTTCCCCGACTTCATCACGCTGTTCGGGGTCTCAGCTTGAGGACTCTCTAGAGGATGAGGCGGAGGTCGCAGCCCAGGACTCTGACCCTGACGTTGCTCTCAATCTTGATACACCTGAAGGGGACGCCATAGTAAATGACCTTATAGCGTCCATCAACCAGGTGCTAGATCTTTCTCCCCCAACTCCACCTATAGAGGAGTCGGCCGCACAGCAGGAGAAGCACCAGTTTAGGTTTCCCAGACGTACTCGGAGTGCTTTCTTCGATCACTCGAACTTCAGAGATGCTGTCCAGAAGCACAGGGCTTTCCCGGACAAGCGCTTTACTAAACGCCTTAATGACACACGTTACCCCTTCCCCTCTGACGTAGTTAAGGGTTGGGCTCAATGTCCCAAGGTGGATCCTCCAGTCTCTAGACTGGCGGCTAGATCCGTAGTGGCAGTGGCTGACGGTTCAATGCTCAAGGATGCCACGGACAGGCAGATAGAGCTCCTAATGAAATCCATCTATGAAGCCATAGGCGCGTCCTTTGCCCCAGCCTTTGCAGCAGTGTGGGCACTCCAGGCTATCTCAGCTTGTCTGTCTGAGATTAATGCGGTCACCCGTACCTCGGCTCCGCAAGTAGCGTCTTTGACGTCTCAGGCGTCGGTATTTTCATCCTACGCCATGAATGCTGTCCTGGACTCGGCTAGCCGTACAGCGGTAGCATCCGCCAATTCGGTGGCAGTCCGCAGGGCCATGTGGCTACGCGAATGGAAGGCAGACTCTGCTTCCAAGAAGTTCTTGACCGGTTTGCCTTTTTCTGGCGACCGATTGTTTGGCGAACAATTGGATGAAATTATTAAGCAATCCAAGGGAAAGGACTCGTCCTTACCCCAGCCCAAACCAAAGAGACCTCCGCAACGAAAAATTCAAGCGAGGTTTCGGTCCTTTCGGCCCTCAGCCAGATCCCAATCCTCCTCGTCCAACAGGCCACAGAAGAGCCAGAGAAACTCTTCTGCATGGCGGTCTAAGTCACGTCCTCCAAAGACCGCCGGAGGCACCGTCTCCAAGGCGGCCTCCTCATGACTTTCGGCCTCCCCAAACCGCATCCTCGGTCGGTGGCAGGCTCTCCCGCTTTTGCGACGCCTGGTGGCCACATGTCCAAGACCGATGGGTGAGGGACATTCTGTCTCACGGTTACAAGATAGAGTTCAGCTCTCGTCCTCCGACTCGTTTTTTTCAGAACATCTCCGCCCCCCGAGCGAACCGTGGCACTTTTTCAGGCGGTGGACACTCTGAAGACAGAAGGAGTGGTGATCCCCGTTCCCCTTCAGGAACGGGGTCGCGGTTTTTACTCCAACCTGTTCGTGGTACCAAAAAAGGACGGTTCATTCCGTCCCGTTTTGGACCTCAAATTGCTCAACAGACATGTGAGAACCAGGCGGTTTCGCATGGAATCCCTCCGATCTGTCATCGCTTCGATGTCCCAAGGGGACTTCCTAGCGTCAATCGACATCAGGGATGCCTATCTCCATGTGCCGATCGCTCCAGAGCATCAACGCTTCCTGCGTTTCGCCATCGGGGACGAACACCTTCAGTTTGTGGCACTGCCTTTCGGCCTGGCGACAGCCCCACGGGTATTCACCAAGGTCATGGCATCCGTTGTGGCAGTCCTACACTCTCAGGGCCACTCGGTGATCCCGTACTTAGACGATCTCCTAGTCAAGGCACCCTCCCGGGTGGCATGTCAACACAGTCTGACCGTGGCTCTGGAGACTCTCCAGAGGTTCGGGTGGATCATCAATTTCCCAAAGTCAAAATTGACTCCGACCCAATCACTGACTTACCTCGGGATGGAGTTTCATACTCTCTCAGCGATAGTCAAGCTACCGCTGGACAAACAGCGTTCGCTGCAAACAGGGGTGCAATCTCTCCTTCGGGCCCAGTCACACCCCTTGAGGCGCCTCATGCACTTCCTGGGGAAGATGGTGGCAGCAATGGAGGCAGTTCCCTTTGCGCAGTTTCATCTGCGTCCACTCCAATGGGACATTCTTCGCAAATGGGACAAGAGGTCGACGTCCTTAGACAGGAACGTCTCTCTTTCTCTGGCAGCCAAGACCTCTCTTCGGTGGTGGCTTCTTCCCACTTCTCTGTCGAAGGGAAAATCTTTCCTGCCCCCATCCTGGGCGGTGGTCACGACGGACGCGAGCCTGTCAGGGTGGGGAGCAGTTTTTCTCCACCACAGGGCTCAGGGAACCTGGACTCCGACGGAGTCCTCCCTTCAGATCAATGTTCTGGAGATAAGGGCAGTGTATCTAGCCCTAAAAGCGTTCCATCGGTGGCTGGAGGGCAGGCAGATCCGCATACAGTCGGACAACGCCACGGTGGTCGCGTACATCAACCACCAGGGCGGCACTCGCAGTCGTCAAGCCTTCCAAGAAGTTCGGCGGATTCTGCTGTGGGCGGAGGCCACAGCCTCCACCATCTCCGCGGTTCACATCCCGGGCGTAGAAAACTGGGAAGCAGACTTTCTCAGTCGCCAGGGCATGGACGCAGGGGAATGGTCTCTTCACCCGGACGTGTTTCAAGAGATCTGTTGCCGCTGGGGAACGCCGGACGTCGATCTCATGGCGTCTCGGCACAACAACAAAGTCCCGGCATTTGTGGCACGGTCTCAGGATCACAGAGCTCTGGCGGCGGACGCCTTAGTTCAAGATTGGTCGCAGTTTCGACTGCCTTATGTATTTCCTCCTCTGGCTGCCCAGAGTGTTGCGCAAGATCAGGTCCGACTGCCGCCGCGCCATCCTCGTCGCTCCAGACTGGCCGAGGAGGTCGTGGTACCCGGACCTGTGGCACCTCACGGTGGGTCAACCGTGGGCGCTCCCAGACCGACCAGACTTGCTGTCTCAAGGGCCATTTTTCCATCTGAATTCTGCGGCCCTCAACCTGACTGTGTGGCCATGGAGTCCTGGCTCCTAGCGTCCTCAGGGTTATCTCAAGAGGTCATTGCCACTATGAGACAGGCCAGGAAAGCAACGTCAGCCAAGATCTATCACAGAGCTTGGAGGATCTTCTTAGCCTGGTGCTCTGATAAGGGGTTTACCCCCTGGCCGTTTGCCTTACCCACGTTTCTTTCCTTCCTTCAATCCGGAATGGACAAGGGTTTGTCTCTCGGCTCTCTCAAGGGACTTTCTCCCCAAGGTGGTGTCCCCTTTTCATCTCAATCAGGATATCTCCTTACCTTCATTTTGCCCTCATCCAATTCACCAATGTGAAAAGGATTTGCATTTGTTAGATCTAGTGAGAGCACTCCGGATCTACGTGTCTCGCACGGCGCCACTGCGCCGTTCTGATGCACTCTTTGTCCTTGTCGCTGGCCAGCGTAAGGGGTCGCAGGCTTCCAAGTCAACCTTGGCTCGGTGGATCAAGGAACCGATTTTTGAAGCCTACCGTTCTTCTGGGCTTCCGATTCCTTCAGGGCTGAAAGCCCATTCTACCAGAGCCGTGGGTGCATCCTGGGCATTGCGGCACCAGGCTACGGCTCAGCAGGTGTGTCAGGCAGCTACCTGGTCTAATCTGCACACTTTCACGAAACACTATCAAGTGCATACCTATGCTTCGGCAGACGCCAGTCTAGGTAGGCAGGTCCTTCAGGCGGCGGTTGCCCACCTGTAAGAGGAGGGCCGTTGTCGGCTCTTTTTATCGGGGTATTCTTTTACCCACCCAGGGACTGCTTTTGGACGTCCCAATTGTCTGGGTCTCCCAATGGAGCGACAAAGAAGAAGGGAATTTTGTTTACTTACCGTAAATTCCTTTTCTTCTAGCTCCTATTGGGAGACCCAGCACCCGCCCCTGTTCCCTTCGGGCTGTTTGTTCTTTTGTGTACACATGTTGTTCATGTTGAATTGTTCTTTTGGTTCATGGTTTTCAGTTCTCCGAACATCCTTCGGATTGAATTTACCTTAGACCAATTTATAAGTTTTCTCCTTCCTGCTTTTGCACCAAAACTGAGGAGCCCGTGATGCACGGGGGGGGTGTATAGGCAGAGGGGAGGGGTTACACTTTTTAAAGTGTAATACTTTGTGTGGCCTCCGGAGGCAGAAGCTATACACCCCAATTGTCTGGGTCTCCCAATAGGAGCTAGAAGAAAAGGAATTTACGGTAAGTAAACAAAATTCCCTTCATTTCCATAATTTTAACTGTGCTGTTCATAAGACGTTCTCTTCTTCTTTTTAGTAACCCTACCACTGAAAAATGTGCGCAAAAGGCGCTTCAGGAAAACTGCCAAAAAAAAGGTGTGTTGCGTTAACTTTCTAAAATTGTTGCATATTGTGATATACAGTTATTTTCTAGTGGATTGATTGGTGATAATTGTGCTGCTTTCACTTGCAGTACATCGAATCCCCCGATGTGGAGAAAGAAGTGAAACGTCTTTTGAGCACAGACGCAGAAGCCGTCAGTGTCCGTATCCTTTTATTGGGGAAAAAAAGTGCAGGAAGGTGGCAATAATAGTCATATATTAGTAAGTCAGAGTAGTACCCAAAGTACGGTGAAAAAGACCTACCAAATTATTTTTATATACAGAACAATACAGAGACCATATTTAAGTGCATTGTATGAGCAGTTGAGCTGACACAATTTTCCATGACAAGAATGGCAAGTATAGTTTTTAAAAAATAAATAAATCTTCCACATTTTTTGGATTATATGGATCACCTTTCTATAAGACACCCTGCAGATTTAGCCAGCAGAAAATTGTAAAAATATATTTTCCTTCTAATTAAAACTTGGTATAAAGTGTAGTGGTCATTTTCACAAATTTTAATGCTCTAGGCTAGACTAGGGAGGTAATGGATCTAATGTTAGTGGTTTTCTGCAGCATGTATATTACACACATATTGCTTCACAGCTCTCACAGCATATACTTTCCCTCTGAAACACATACACATACATACATACATACATACATACATACATACATACATACACAACAGTACTGCATGGACAGTGCACGCACACTCGCCCCTGCCATTTTCACACAGTTTTGCTACATGCACATTTATATACACACAGCTCTGCTACATGCACATTTATACACATACACAATTCTGCAACATGCACATTTATATACACACAGCTTCATATATTTATATATATATATATATATATATATATATATATATATATATATATATATATATATATATATATATATATATATATATATAATAGCATTTGTGTGTATATAAATGATATATATAAATCATAAATGTGCATGTAGCAGAGCAGTGTTTATATAAACGTACATGTAACAAAGCTGTGTGTGTGTGTGTGTCATATATATATATATATATATATATATATATATATATATATATATATATATATATATATATATATATATATATATATATATATATATATGGTGCATGTAGCAGAGCTGTATGTGTATATAAATGTGCGCACACACAGCCCTTCTACATGTACTTTTATATAAAAACACAGGGTATAAATTACCACATGTTGCAGTTACATCCAGGCATTTGATTGATCACATGACCTGAAAGATCCTGGAGCTAGTGCGGTGGAAGATCCTCAGATATACTGCTCCTGGAGCCTCTGTTCATGTCTCATAGGCTTCCTTTCCTGTCCTATACCAACTATATTGATTCTTCTGGGGCAGGAGGATGGAACACAGTTCTTTCAGGGATTGGAACTTTCACAGTGTAGGATTCTCCTCCATCACTGGAAGTTCCTCTAGTGTGTAAAGGGTACTTTACACGCTGCGATATCGGTATCGATATCGCTAGCGAGCGTACCCGCCCCCGTCGGTTGTGCGACACGGGCAAATCGCTGCCCGTGGCGCACAACATCGCTAACACCCATCACATGGACTTACCTTCCCTGCGACGTCGCTCTGGCCGGTGATCCGCCTCCTTTCTAAGATGCCGGTTTATGCGGCGTCACAGCGACGTCACACGGCAGCCGTCAAATAGCAGAGGACGGGCGGAGATGAGCCGACGGAACATCCCGCCCACCTCCTTCCTTCCTCATTGCCGGTGGACACAGGTAAGGAGATGTTCGTCGTTCCTGTGGTGCCACACACAGCGATGTGTGCTGCCGTAGGAACGACAAACAACATCATACCTGCAGCAGCAACGATATTAAGGAAATGGACGACGTGTCAACGAGTAACGATTTTTCACGTTTTTGCGCTCGTTGATCGTTGCTCATTGGTGTCACACGCTGCGATGTCGCTAATGACGCCGGATGTGCGTCACTAACGATGTGACGCCGACAATATATCGTTAGCGATGTCGCAGCATGTAAAGCACCCTTAAGACAAGCTCACTTTCTTTGTCGCTCTATTGGGAGACCCAGACAATTGGGTGTATAGCTACTGCCTCCGGAGGCCACACAAAGTATTACACTTAAAAGTGTAAGGCCCCTCCCCTTCTGCCTATACACCCCCCGTGGGATCACGGGCTCCTCAGTTTTCATGCTTTGTGCGAAGGAGGTCAGACATCCACGCATAGCTCCACTGTTTAGTCAGCAGCAGCTGCTGACTATGTCGGATGGAAGAAAAGAGGGCCCATACTAGGGCCCCCAGCATGCTCCCTTCTCACCCCACTTTTGTCGGCGGTGTTTGTTAAGGTTGAGGTACCCATTGCGGGTACGGAGGCTGGAGCCCACATGCTGCTTTCCTTCCCCATCCCCTTAGGGCTCTGGGTGAAGTGGGATCTTATCGGTCTCCAGGCACTGAGGCCGTGCTCCATCCACAGCCCCTGGGAATCTGCTGGACATGGAGCTGAGTATCCTCAGGGACATGGCCCTGCTACGTTGAGGTACTCTGTGTCCCCATAAAGGGGACCGCGCACAGACACACGGCAGCGCTGCTGGGTGTGTTAGTGCGCCAGGGATGGCGGCGCTGCCCGCACTGGTGCCATCGCACACTACAGCGTGCTGGGTGTGTTAGAGTATTGGGGGACTGCCGCGCTAACCGCCGCTGCCATTTTTATCTCAGGCGCGGCTGGGACTTGTGGTGCGCCGGGGACTTCCGCGCCGACCAGGGCTTATATGCCGGGCCGCGCTTATCACTCTAGTCCCCGGCTTTTGCGGCCTACTCTCACTTCGTTACCGCCCACTGGCCTGCCAGTCAGGGTAAGGGCGTGACGCTGCACAGCACGGCAGCGCTGAGAGATAGAGCATGCTTTGCATACTCCACCCCTCTCACTGTACACAGTGTGAAACCGGATTCCCGCACTTTCTGGGGCACGCCCACGGCCTCCTCCTCTACATAGGACGCCGGCAGCCATTCATGTCAGTTTTTTCTGTGACTGAGAAAAGAGACAAGTTTGGGAAGACCCTGGCAGGGATTCTGGTGGTCACACAACCGCTGTGAGCGGGCGGTAAGCAGCACCTGTGGTGCTGACCCCACTAGTGCCGAAATGCACATATAGATATATGCTTGTACGCTATACATTGCACTGTTCGGTCGCACTTTTGTATTTTGGCTATATACCCTCCTTGATTGTTCGGGGGAGATAACAGCATATCGTCTGTGAAAAACAAGGGTGCAGAAGCACAGGTTTTCTATGCAGCCTGTACAGCATGTACGGCTATACTGCCGGCAGGTTCCACGGACCCCAATTGTATGCAATGCACGGCCCTTGTGGAACTTACTCAGCCGGAGTCTCTGCTAATGGTCCAGGTGATGGGGACGGAGTTTGCAGTATTTACTTCAGACTTTCTGAGACTATGGCTAAGATACTAGAAGCCTTGCAGTCCAGACCGGTCCCTCAGACCATGGGCTCTGTTGATTCATTGCCCCTGGTCCCCCCCCCCCAGTTGGTACAACAAGGTGCTCCTGGAGTGTCTCAGGGATCCCAGGGTGAGGGGTCTGACTCGGACCGCAGTCCCAGACCCCCTAAGCGACCTCGCTGGGAGCATCCCTCGACGTCACCGCATCATTCAGGGTCTCAGCATGGGGACTCTCTCTATGATAAGGCGGAGGTATCTGATCAGGATTCTGATCCTGAGAACGTTCTCTACCTGGATACACCTGATTGTGACACCGTAGTGAACGATCTTACGGCGTCCATCAATCATATGTTGGTTATTTCTCCCTCAGCTCCTACGCTGAGGAGTCAGCTTCTCAGCAGGAGAAGTTCCGTTTCAGGTTCCCCAAGCGTACATTGAGTACGCTTTCTGGATCACTCTGACTTCAGGGAGGCAGTCCAGAACCACCAGGCTTGTCCAGATATCGTTTTTTCCAAACGCCTTAAGGATACACGTTATCTCTGCCCTTTTGACGTTGTCAAGGACTGGGTTCAGTGTTCCAATGTGGACCTCCTATCTCCAGCGGCTAAATCCTTAGTTGCAGTGGAAGATATGGCTTCACTCAAAGATGCCACTGACAGACAGATGGAGCTCTGGTTGAAATCCATCTATGAAGCTATTGCCGTGTCTTTGCTCCAGTTTTCGCAGCCGTCTGGGCGCTCCAAGCGGTCTCAGCGGCTCAAGCGCAAATTGAGGCAGTCACACGTATGTCTGCGTCGCAGGCTGCGTCTTTAATATCTCAAACGTCAGCGTTTGCGTCATACGCCATTAATGCTGTCCTGGACTCGGCGAGCCGGAAGGCGGTTGCGTACGACAATTCAGTGGTAATACGCAGAGCCTTGTGGTTGCGGGAATGGAAGGCAGATTCTGCTTCCAAAAAGTGCCTAACCAGTTTGCCATTCTCTGGCGACCGCTTGTTTGGTGAGCGACTGGATGAAATCATCAAACAATCCAAGGGAAAGGATACATCCTTTCCTCAGGCTAAACCGATCATACCCCAACAGAGGAGGGGACAGTCGAGGTTTCGGTCCTTGCGGGGCGCAGGCAGGTCCAATTCTCCTCGTCCAAAAGGCCTCAGAAGGATCAGAGGAACTCCGACGCGTGGCGGTCTAAATCACGCCCTAAAAAGACCGCCGGAGGCGCCGCTACCAAGGCGGCTTCCTCATGACTTACGGCCTCCTCACACCGCATCCTCGGTCGGTGGCAGGCTCTCCCGCTTTTGCGACACCTGGCTGCCACAAGTAAAAGACCGTTGGGGGAGAGACATTTTGTCTCACGGTTAGAGGATAGAGTTCAGCTCTCGTCCTCCGACTCGATTCTTCTGAACATCTCCGCCTCCCGAGCGAGCCAAGGCTCTGCTGCAGGCGGTGGGCATTCTGAAGGCAGAAGGAGTGGTGGTCCCGGTTCCTCTTCAGCAACAGGGTCACGGTTTCTACTCCAACCTGTTTGTGGTTCCAAAGAAGGACGGGTCCTTCTGTCCTGTTTTGGACCTAAAACTGTTCAACAAACACGTAAGGACCAGGCGGTTCCGGATGGAATCCCTCCGCTCCGTCATCGCCTCAATGTCCCAAGGAGATTTCCTAGCATCGATCGATATCAGGATGCTTATCTCCACGTACCAATTGCTCCAGAGCATCAGCGCTTCTTGCGCTTCGCCATAGGAGACGAACACCTTCAGTTCGCGGCACTGCCGTTCGGCCTGGCGACAGCCCCAAGGGTTTTCACCAAGGTCATGGCTACAGTAGTTGCGGTCCTCCACTCTCAGGGTCACTCAGTGATACCCTACTTAGACGATCTGCTGGTCAAGGCACCCTCTCAAGAGGCATGCCAACACAGCCTCAACGTTACTCTGGAGATTCTCCAGAGTTTCGGGTGGATCATCAATTTTCCAAAGTCAAATCTGACACCGGTCCAATCGCTGACATATCTTGGCATGGAGTTTCTTACTCTTCCAGCGATAGTGAAGCTTCCGCTGGTCAAACAGCGGTCACTACAGACAGGGGTGCAATCACTCCTTCAAGGTCGGTCACACCCCTTGAGGCGCCTCATCCACTTCCTGGGGAAGATGGTGGCAGCAATGGAAGCAGTCCCTTTCGCGCAGTTTCACCTGCGTCCTCTTCAATGGGACATCCTACGCAAGTGGGACAGGATGCCGACGTCCATAGACAGGAACGTCTCCCTCTCTCAAGCAACCAAAGCTTCCCTTCGGTGGTGGCTTCTTCCCACCTCATTATCGAAAGGGAAATCTTGCCTGACCCCATCCTGGGCGGTGGTCACGACGGACGCGAGTCTGTCAGGGTGGGGAGCGATCTTTCTCCACCACAGGGCTCAGGGTACGTGGACTCAGCAAGAGTCCTCACTTCAGATCAATGTTCTGGAGATCAGGGCAGTGTATCTTGCCCTAAAAGCGTTCCAACAGTGGCTGGAAGGCAGGCAGATCCGAATTCAGTCGGACAACTCCACAGCGGTGGCTTACATCAACCACCAAGGTGGGACACGCAGTCGGCAAGCCTTCCAGGAAGTCTGGCGGATTCTGCTGTGGGTGGAAGCCACAGCACCCACCATATCCTCAGTTCACATCCCGAGCGTAGAAAACTGGGAAGCAGACTTTCTCAGTCGCCAGGGCATGGATGCAGGGGAATGGTCCCTTCACCCGGACGTGTTTCAGGAGATCTGTTGCCGCTGGGGGATGCCGGACGTCGACCTAATGGCGTCTCAGCACAACAACAAGGTCCCGGCATTCATGGCGCGGTCTCACGATCACAGAGCTCTGGCGGCAGACGCCTTCGTTCAGGATTGGTCGCAGTTTCAACTCCCTTATGCGTTCCCACCTCTGGCACTGTTGCCCAGAGTGTTACGCAAGATCAGGTCCGACTGCCGCCGCGCCATCCTCGTCGCTCCAAAATGGCCAACGAGGTCGTGGTACCCGGATCTGTGGCATCTCACGGTAGGCCAACCGGGGGAACTATCAGACCGACCAGACTTGCTGTCTCAAGGGTCGTTTTTTCCTTCTGAATTCTGCGACCCTCAACCTGATGGAGTGGCCATTGAGTCCTGGATCCTAGCATCTGCAGGGTTATCTCAAGGGGTCATTACCACTATGAGACAGGCCAGAAAACACACATCTGCCAAGATCTACCACAGAACGTGGAAGATATTCTTATCTTGGTCCTCTGCTCAGGGAGTTTCTCCCTGGCCAATTGCCTTACCTACTTTCTTTCCTTCCTGCAATTCGGTTGGAAAAAGGTTTGTCGCTCGGTTCCCTTAACGGACAAATCTCAGCGCTCTCTGTATTTTTTTCAGAAGCGCCTAGCAAGACTACCTCAGGTACGCACGTTCCTGCAGGGGGTTTGCCGCTTAGTCCTTCCTTACAAACGACTGTTAGAACCCTGTGATTTGAACAGGGTGCTGATGGTTCTGCAGAAACCACCATTCGAGCCTATGAGGGATTTTTCTCTCTCACGCCTTTCGCAGAAAGTGGTTTTCCTAGGGGCAGTCACTTCACTTCGGAGAGTGTCTGTCGGGGCAGCATTGTCGTGCAAAGTCCCCTTCCCGGTGTCTCACCAGGTCAAGGGGTTCTGCGTCCGGTTCCGGAATTTCTCCCTAAGGTGGAATCCCCCCTTTCATCTCAATCAGGGTATCCGTACCCTCTGTTTGTCTTCATCCAGTTCACCAATGTGAAAAGGATTTGCACTTGATTAGATCTGGTGAGAGCACTCAGACTCTTCATCGATCGTACGGCGTCCCTGCGCCGCTCGGAAGCACTCTTGTCCTTGTCGCTAGCCAGCGTAAAGGGTTACAGGCTTCCAAATAAAGACTGGCTCGGTGGTTCAAGGAACCAATTCTCTAGCTTATCGTTCTGCTGGGCTTACGGTTCCCTCAGGGCTGAAGGTCCATTCTACCAGAGCGGTGGATGCGTCCTGGGCTTGAGGCACCAGGCTACGGCTCAGCTTGTGTGTCAGGCGGCTACCTGGTCCAGCCTCCACACTTTCACGAAACACTGTCAGGTGCATACCTATGCTTCGGCGGATGCCAGCATAGGCAGACGAGTCCTTCAGGCGGCGGTTGCCCACCTGTAGAAAGGGGCCGTTTTACGGCTCTATTACGAGGTATTATTTTACCCACCCAGGGATTGCTTTTGGACATCCCAATTGTCTGGGTCTCCCAATAGAGCGACAAAGAAGAAGGGAATTTTGTTTACTTACCGTAAATTCCTTTTCTTCTAGCTCTAATTGGGAGACCCAGCACCCGCCCCTGTTTTTTTGTATACACATGTTGTTCATGTTGAATGGTTTCAGTTCTCCGATATTCCTTCGGATTGAATTTGCTTAAACCAGTTTATTGGCTTTCCTCCTTCTTGCTTTTGCACTAAAACTGAGGAGCCCGTGATCCCACGGGGGGTGTATAGGCAGAAGGGGAGGGGCCTTACACTTTTAAGTGTAATACTTTGTGTGGCCTCCGGAGGGAGTAGCTATACACCCAATTGTCTGGGTCTCCCAATTAGAGCTAGAAGAAAAGGAATTTACGGTAAGTAAACAAAATTCCCTTCTTTTAGCAGTAGTTTTTCTTGCAAAAAAGTGCATCTTACAGTCCAAAAAGCATGGTAATTATTTTTGTCAGGCTGTTTAATATCTAAAGTCTATATTAGAAGGGATTATCTAGTTACATAAATAATTGCCGATTTAAACCTCACTCACTATACAAACACACAGTATTTCTTCATCGTTCCTTATGGGAGACCCAGACCATGGGTGTATAGCTTCTGCCTCCGGAGGACACACAAAGTACTACACTAAAAAGTGTAGCTCCTCCCTCCGAGCATATACACCCCCTGGATGACCAAATCTAGCCAGTTCAATGCTTTGTGTTCAGGAGGTCACACACACACATGCATTCTCATCTGATTTTTGATTTCAAAGAGTTGGAAGAAAAGCGGGTCCAAGCTGGACTCCCGGCATGTCCCTTCTCACCCCACTGTGTCGGCGGTGCTGTTAAGGTTGATTTTACAAGGCTGGAGCCTTACATGCCGCGCTCCTTCACCATCCCTCGGGCTCTGGCTTGAAGTGGGAGCCATCACGGTTCTCACTGCTTTGCAGGAGACCGGTCTCCATCCGCAGCCCTTTCAGGACCCTGCCGGACGGAGCGCTCACCCCTCAGGGACCTGGCCCTGCGTCTCATAAGCTAAGTATTGAGACGTTATTGAGGGGTCCCTTGTACATTTATTGTGGGGAGAGTGTGTTATTTAACTTTGCTGTGATTTCCGGCCGGTTCTCTGGTTTTCTCCTGAGAACCGCGCCGAGGGTGCCTGTTTGTCGGCCGCATGGAAAAATTTAAGCCCCGGCTTCGGCTGCGGCCTACTTTCGGTTTCACTGCCCCTGCATGTCAGTCATGCAGAGGAACAGTGCGGCGCCGCCCACCGGCCGTTCAGCTCAGGGGAGGACACTCCTCTCTGAGGAGATGTTTCCCTCCCCTGTATTTCTCCTTGGCCCTCCGGTTACCGCTCTTGGACTAAACCCCGCCCCCCCTCCTCATTCCGGCGCCATTTTATCAGCGTTCACACACTGATCGGCGCTGGCTGCTGCAGCTCTGCATCTGGCTGGGGGTCCAAGCTGTGGAATCCGGAGGGCACACAAAACGGTCTGGTAAGCCACAACCTCTGGTTGTGGACTTTCTTGTACACTCTCTGGGGGTCATTCTGAAGGAGTGTGTTCTTTACTGCAGAACCTCCACCTCAGCAGCATGTCTCTCACTAGGAGCAAGGCTGCAAGGCTTTACTCTATATGCACTGCATGTAAGCTCATACTGCCTGAACCGAGCACATATCCACATTGTGATGCCTGCTCTAACATGGTGGTGCCTCAGCCTGGAGTCTCCCCAGGGGTCCCTCCGGCTGCTCCAGCCCCGGTGGATGAACCCCCGGCTTGGGTAACTTCGTTTTCTAAAGTTATCTCCCAGTCCTTTGCCGACTCCATGGGACAGCTGTCCCGGACTCTGCTGAGCATGCATCAGCCCCCTTCTCAGGGCGCCTCTGCTGCTCCGACTCTCTGCAGAGCTCACAGAGGATTTTTCATCTGTTCCCAGACCCCGTCCTCCTAAACGGAGACGCAGGGACTCTTCTCCTTCCTCGTCCCACGGCTCTGATTCACGAGCTGAATTGCAGGGCGAGGAGGATGCCTTTACTGTGGGCTCGGACGCTACCTCTATGTACCCCATTGATCTAACTGAAGGTGATGCGGATGTTAGTGACTTGATTGCGTCCATTAATTCCGTACTGGACCTCAATCCACCAGCGTCAGAGGAACAAGCCTCTCTGGTAGAAAAACACCAGTTTACTTCACCTAAGAGAGCAAGGAGTATGTTTTTTTTAACCACTCCAATTTTCAGGCCACTGTGACCAAGCCAGCCCAGGGCCTGTCCTGACAAACGCTTCCCAAAGCGTAGTTCTGATGACCGTTTTCCCTTTCCACCAGAGGTGGTCAAGGAGTGGGCTCATTCACCTAAGGTAGATCCTCCGGTGTCTAGAATCTCAGCCCGGACAGTTGTATCTGTGGCCGATGGCACCTCACTTAAGGATCCCACTGACCGCCAGGTTGACCTTCTGGCCAAATCTGTATATGAAGCGGCAGGGGCCTCGTTCTCCCCGTCTTTTGCAGCAGTGTGGGCTCTTAAGGCCGTCTCTGCTTCTCTGGCGGAGATGCATTCCCTCACCAGGGACTCTATGCCCGAAATGGTTGCCTTAACTTCCCAGGCTTCAGCCTTTTCATCCTATGCCATGTCTGCCATTCTGGAGGCTTCTCACCGCACGGCGGTGGCTTCCGCTAATTCCCTCGCGATCCGCAGGATCTTGTGGCTTCGAGAGTGGAAAGCAGACGCTTCTTCCAAGAAGTACCTTGCTGGGCTCCCCTTTGCTGGGTCCCGGCTGTTCGGTGAACAACTGGATGAAATAATTAAGGCGGCTACTGGCGGGAAGCCTTGCCACAAACTAAAACCAGGAGACCTGTCCAGGGCAGGAACCAGTCGAGGTTTCGTTCCTTTCGTTCCTCTAACTGGTCATCCTCTAAGCCCTCAGCCTCGTCCACTAACTCAGCCAAGGATCGAAAACCCAGCTGGCGCACGAAGCCGCGTCCTCAGAAGAACGGAGGAGCCGCTGCCACTAAGGCAGCCTCCTCTTGACTATCTGGCTGCGCCAGCAACGTCCTTGGTCGGTGGCAGGCTCTCCCACTTTGGCGACGTGTGGTTTCAACACGTCTCCGATCAGTGGGTGCGGGATATCATCTCCCACGGCTACAGGATAGAATTTTCTTCCAGCCCGCCAAACAGATTTTTTCTGTCCACTCCCCCCTGCTCCAAAGCCGCCGCCTTCTCCCAGGCCGTGGCATCCTTGCAGGCCAACGGAGTAATTGTACCGGTTCCCGCCCGGGAACGGTTCAGAGGTTTCTACTCATACCTCTTCCTAGTCCCCAAGAGGGACGGTTCCTTCCGGCCCATCCTGGATCTCAAGCTTCTCAACAAGCATGTTCAGGTGCGGCACTTTCGCATGGAATCTCTGCGATCGGTCATTGCCTCAATGACCCAAGGAGATTTTCTAGCATCCATCGACATCAGAGATACCTATCTGCATGTGCCAATTGCAGTTTCACACCAGCGTTGGCTACGTTTTGCAATCGGAGAGGAACATTTCCAATTCGTGGCTCTCCCCTTCGGGTTAGCCACGGCCCCTCGTGTATTCACCAAGGTCATGGCAGCAGTGGTTGTGGTTCTGCACCTCCAGGGGTTGGCAGTGATTCCTTACCTGGACGACCTTCTAGTCAAGGCTACATCCAGTGCAGACTGTCAGCGGAGTGTCTCGCTCACTCTCGCCACGCTTGTTCAATTCGGGTGGCTTGTCAATCTGCCCAAGTCCACTCTGACCCCGACCCAGAAACTTACGTACCTAGGGATGCAATTCGAGACTCTGCCGGCACTTGTGAAGCTGCCCTTAGTCAAACAGCAGTCCCTTTATCTGGCGGTGCGCTCTCTGTTGAAGCCCCGCCGTCATTCCATCAGGCACCTCATGCAGGTGCTGGGTCAGATGGTGGCGTCAATGGAAGCGGTTCCCTTTGCCCAGTTCCATCTGCGTCCCCTGCAGCTGGACATTCTCCGCTGTTGGGACAAGCGGACCTCTTCCTTGCACAGGCTAGTGGCTCTGTCGCCACAGACCAGGAGCTCTCTTCAGTGGTGGCTTCGGCCCCTCTCTCTGTCCCAGGGACGCTCCTTTCTGGCCCCGTCCTGGGTGATTCTCACCACGGATGCCAGTCTATCCGGCTGGGGAGCAGTGTTTCTCCACCACCGAGCACAGGGCACTTGGACTTCGTCCGAATCAGCCCTCTCGATCAATGTGCTGGAAATCAGAGCTGTGCTCCTAGCTCTCGTAGCCTTTCACCACCTGTTGGCGGGCAAGCACATTCGAGTCCAGTCAGACAACGCGACAGCAGTTGCCTACATCAATCACCAGGGCGGGACTCGCAGCCGCCTAGCAATGTTGGAAGTTCAACGTATCCTTCAGTGGACGGAGGACTCCAAGTCCACCATATCCGCAGTCCACATCCCAGGCGTAGAAAACTGGGAGGCAGATTATCTCAGCCGTCAAACCGTGGACAGCGGCGAGTGGGCCCTGCATCCGGCAGTGTTCCGGTCAATCTGCCGCAAGTGGGGCACTCCGGAACTGGATCTAATGGCATCCCGGCACAACAACAAGGTCCCGGTTTACGTGGCTCGCTCCCACGATCCTCAGGCCTTGGCGGCGGACGCGCTGGTTCAGGATTGGTCCCAGTTCCGTCTGGCCTACGTGTTTCCCCCTCTAGCTCTCTTGCCCAGAGTCCTGCGCAAGATCAGAATGGAGGGCCATCGGGTCATAATCATTGCTCCAGACTGGCCCAGGCGAGCTTGGTACCCAGACCTGCTCCGTCTGTCCGTAGAGGTGCCGTGGCATCTCCCGGACCGCCCAGACCTTCTTCTCTTACAAGGTCCGTTTTTCCGCCAGAATTCTGCGGCTGTCAGATTGACGGCGTGGCTCTTGAGTCCTGTATCCTGACGGCTTCAGGCATTCCTTCCGAGGTCATCTCCACTATGACTCAGGCTCGGAAGTCTTCCTCGGCCAGGATTTACCACAGGATTTGGAGAATTTTCCTGTCCTGGTGTCGCTCTTCCGGCCATGCTCCTTGGCCGTTTTCCTTGCCAACCATCCTGTCCTTTCTACAGTCCGGTCTGCAGCTAGGACTATCCCTCAATTCCCTCAAGGGACATGTTTCGGCTCTGTCAGTATTGTTCCAGCGGCGTATCGCCCGACTGGCCCAGGTGCGCACCTTCATGCAGGGCGCATCTCACATCATTCCGCCTTACCGGCGGCCTCTGGATCCCTGGGACCTTAATCTGGTCCTCACGGCCTTACAGAAACCCCCCTTTGAGCCTCTTAGGGAGGTTTCTTTGTTTCGACTTTCACAGAAAGTGGTCTTTATGGTGGCCATAACTTCTCTCAGGAGAGTCTCTGATTTGGCTGCGCTCTCTTCGGAGTCACCCTTTTTGGTTTTTCACCAAGACAAGGTGGTTCTCCGTTCGACTTCGGACTTTCTCCCTAAGGTGGTGTCTCCTTTCCACCTTAACCAGGACATTTCATTGCCTTCCCTTTGTCCGGCCCCTGTGCATCGCTTTGAGAAGGCGTTGCATACTTTAGATTTGGTGCGGGCGCTCCGGATCTGTGTCACGCACCGCTGCTCTTAGGCGGTGCACCTCTCTTTTTGTGCTGACCACAGGTCAGCGCAAGGGTCTCTCGGCTTCTAAACCGACCCTAGCTCGTTGGATTAGGTCGGCCATATCCGATGCCTACCAATGTTCTCAGGTGCCTCCCCCGCCGGGGATTAAGGCGCACTCGACCAGAGCTGTCGGTGCCTCTTGGGTTTTCAGGCAGGTCTGTCAGGCTGCCACTTGGTCTAGTCTGCACACTTTTTCGAAGCACTACCAAGTGCATGCTCATGCTTCGGCAGATGCGAGCTTGGGCAGACGCATCCTTCAGGCGGCTGTCGCCCATTTGTGAAGTTAGGTTTTGCCTACTTCTCAGTTTTCTGTTTATTTCCCACCCATGGACTGCTTTGAGACGTCCCATGGTCTGGGTCTCCCATAAGGAACGATGAAGAAAAAGAGAATTTTGTTTACTTACCGTAAATTCTTTTTCTTATAGTTCCGACATGGGAGACCCAGCACCCTCCCTGTTGCCTGTTGGCAGTTCTTGTTCCGTGTGTTTTCACCGGCTGTTGTTGTAGACAGAGGTTCCGGTTATTCCGGGTTTTACTCTATCTCTACTTGTGGGTGGATGTCCTCCTTGAGCTTTTGCACTAAACTGGCTAGATTTGGTCATCCAGGGGGTGTATATGCTCGGAGGGAGGAGCTACACTTTTTAGTGTAGTACTTTGTGTGTCCTCCGGAGGCAGAAGCTATACACCCATGGTCTGGGTCTCCCATGTCGGAACTATAAGAAAAAGAATTTACGGTAAGTAAACAAACCAAAATTCTCTTTTTTTCAGTGTTTGCGTTTATTTGTTTTCACTTACAGATTAAAAATGGCGAGGGGGGGTCTCGTAGATCCTCAACATTACTAAATCTAGAGCTTAGTGGCAGCAGTGAGCTGTCATTAACCCCTTATTACTTCGATTGCCACTGCACCAGGGCAATCTGGATGAGCTGGGTAAAGTTCTTCGATTGTCCCATCTAATGGCGATCCTGGGCAGCTGCAATTTGCTATATTTAGGCTGGGGGACCCAATAAGCATGGGTCTCCCCAGTCTGAGAATACCAGCCCCCAGCTGTCGGGTTTTATCATGGCTGGGTATCAAAATTGGGGGGGGGGGGGGAACGCATGATATTTATTTAAAATATTTAAAAAAAACAAACAAACGTGGTCCCGCTGATTTTGATACACAACCAAGATAAGCACAGAGCTGGAGACTGCAGCCTGTAGCTGTATGTTTGCTTTATCTGAACTGGATATCATATGGGGGGAGCCCTATGCCAATTATTTTATTTATTTATTTTTACACCAATATACATACACAGACAGCGGTGCGATTTCAAGAAGTCAGACAGGCTGTCACACAGGGTGGGGGCGCTGTCTGACTGCAACCAATCAGAGATGCCGACACTGCCAGTGGGTGGGGGAAGCAGTGCTTATAAATGAAGGATAATGAACGGCCCCAGAAGTAGTGTTACAGCCACCCGGAGACCGGTAAGTATAAAATTCTTGCTTTAATCCACCTATCCCTGCTACCACCATTTTAAAGCGCTGGATTCTACTCTCAATAGACTTATGAGGACTGGCGTCTGGCCAGATATCTGACATCAATTCCGGGCCCAAAGCAGTTTTTTTTTTTTTTTTTAAAACCCATTTTGGACCCAGTGATTTTGGGTATCTGTGGGTCTGCTCATCACTATACCATACGAATTTATAATGGAATTACAGAGAAGACACCCGGCAACCATACATTGATTTGTGGCTCTTATGCCAGAGCAAAGAAGCGCACTGTATCCGACATAAGAGTTAGGGACGCAGCATGCAACGTTTTTTGTTGCGGCAAAAAAATGCACCCCGCAGGATTCCTTTGGAATCCGCCAGGAGGCACAATGTAAGTCTACGGTGCAGGATTCCGTTATCCTGCGTCATGCAACAGATTTCAGTGCAGGAATCCATCATGTTTTACTGAGCATGCCCAGCAGAATGTCCGAAATCATGTAAAATCAGTCCCCCCCCCCCCCCCCATACAGGTTTTAAACTGAAATGATCTCCCGGCGGCCGGCTTTTCATTGCGATCAGCTGATCGGCTTTTGAGAGCGATCAGCTGATCACCCGGCGGCCGGCTTTTCAGAGAGATCAGCTGATCGTTCTCTGTCTCAACGGAATCCGCTTTCTCATGACAAGAAATTCCATTTCTTGTCACCCGTTGTACAACGCATCAGTCACAAGCGTTAAACGCAGGTGACTGATGCAAAAAAAAACAGAAATGTGAACATAGCCTAATAAAGTACACATGCACTGTATCTGTATACAGTAGTAACCTGTAGCATTCACACCATTACAGGCATGCCCTGCCTTGTACAGTTAGGTCCAGAAATATTTGGACAGTGACACAAGTTTTGTTATTTTAGCTGTTTACAAAAACATGTTCAGAAATACAATTATATATATAATATGGGCTGAAAGTGCACACTCCCAGCTGCGATATGAGAGTTTTCACATCCAAATCGGAGAAAGGGTTTAGGAATCATAGCTCTGTAATGCATAGCCTCCTCTTTTTCAAGGGACCAAAAGTAATTGGACAAGGGACTCTAAGGGCTGCAATTAACTCTGAAGGCGTCTCCCTCGTTAACCTGTAATCAATGAAGTAGTTAAAAGGTCTGGGGTTGATTACAGGTGTGTGGTTTTGCATTTGGAAGCTGTTGCTGTGACCAGACAACATGCGGTCTAAGGAACTCTCAATTGAGGTGAAGCAGAACATCCTGAGGCTGAAAAAAAAGAAAAAATCCATCAGAGAGATAGCAGACCTGCTTGGAGTAGCAAAATCAACAGTCGGGTACATTCTGAGAAAAAAGGAATTGACTGGTGAGCTTGGGAACTCAAAAAGGCCTGGGCGTCCACGGATGACAACAGTGGTGGATGATCGCCGCATGCTTTCTTTGGTGAAGAAGAACCTGTTCACAACATCAACTGAAGTCCAGAACACTCTCAGTGAAGTAGGTGTATCTGTCTCTAAGTCAACAGTAAAGAGAAGACTCCATGAAAGTAAATACAAAGGGTTCACATCTAGATGCAAACCATTCATCAATTCCAAAAATAGACAGGCCAGAGTTAAATTTGCTGAAAAACACCTCATGAAGCCAGCTCAGTTCTGGAAAAGTATTTTATGGACAGATGAGACAAAGATCAACCTGTACCAGAATGATGGGAAGAAAAAAGTTTGGAGAAGAAAGGGAACGGCACATGATCCAAGGCACACCACATCCTCTGTAAAACATGGTGGAGGCAACGTGATGGCATGGGCATGCATGGCTTTCAATGGCACTGGGTCACTTGTGTTTATTGATGACATAACAGCAGACAAGAGTAGCCGGATGAATTCTGAAGTGTACCGGGATATACTTTCAGGCCAGATTCAGCCAAATGCCGCAAAGTTGATCGGACGGCGCTTCATAGTACAGATGGACAATGACCCCAAGCATACAGCCAAAGCTACCCAGGAGTTCATGAGTGCAAAAAAGTGGAACCTTCTGCAATGGCCAAGTCAATCACCAGATCTTAACCCAATTGAGCATGCATTTCACTTGCTCAAATCCAGACTTAAGACGGAAAGACCCACAAACAAGCAAGACCTGAAGGCTGCGGCTGTAAAGGCCTGGCAAAGCATTAAGAAGGAGGAAACCCAGCGTTTGGTGATGTCCATGGGTTCCAGACTTAAGGCAGTGATTGCCTCCAAAGGATTCGCAACAAAATATTGAAAATAAAAATATTTCTTCAGCGCTCTATTGGGAGACCCAGACGATTGGGGTATAGCTACTGCCCTCCGGAGGCCACACAAAGCACTACACTAAAAAGTGCAAGGCCCCTCCCCTTCTGGCTATACCCCCCCGTGGTATCACGGGTACTCCAGTTTTCAAGCTTTGTGCGAAGGAGGTCAGACATTCCATGCATAGCTCCACAGATTTTAGTCAGCAGTAGCTGCTGACTATTTCGGATGGAAGAAAAGAGGGCCCATATAGGGCCCCCAGCATGCTCCCTTCTCACCCGTAGATGGTGTTGTAAGGTTGAGGTACCTATTGCTGGTACAGGGGCTGGAGCCCCACATGCTGTTTTCCTTCCACATCCCCTTGTAGGGCTCTGTGGAAGTGGGATCCTGCCGGCCTCAAAGCTCTGACGCCGGGCTCCATCCACAGACCCATAGCACCTGGTGGATGCCGAGCAGGAGTACCATCAGGGACAAGGCCCTGCATCATACAGGTACTCTGTGTCCCCGGCAGGCACAGACACACTCCGGGCTGGCTGGGTGTTGTAGTGCGCCGGGGACCGTAACGCTAGAGCTAGTGTTCCTACAGTTTAACTGGGGGACTTTTTTCTGTATTGTGGGAACGCAGCGCCGACCCCCGCTGGACCGGCGGCGCTGCTGTGACTTTTAGTTCGCCGGGGACACGCCGACCGCGCTTTTACGGCGGTGGCGTTTATAAATCGAGTCCCCGGCTTTTGCGGCCTAGGACGCCGGCAGCTCCGATTCGTTCCCGCCCCCACCCTGTCAATCAGGGTAGGGGAGAGACGCTGTTTCACGGCAGCGACGAGGGCTGGAGCCTGATTTACATGCTCCAGCCCTCTCACTAGGCACAGAGGGAAGCAGGCTTCCCGCTCTTAGCCAGGAACGCCCAGGGCCCGCCCCCCCTCCTCTCTCAGGACGCCGGCAGCCATTACATGCATGTCTGGCTGGAGGAAGGACGCAGGGCTCTGGGAGACCTGGACTAGGGGGCTTTGGAGATCACACACCCGCTCTTAAGCGGGCGGTAAGCGGCTTTTCAGCTGGCCCCTCTAGTGCCTCAGTGTGTATTAGTGTACTGTGTCACTGGACATATATATATATATATTTCCTTATTGCTTGCACTGTGAGGTCGCTTCCTGGCTGTATACCCAGATCGCTCTGAGGAGGCAGCAACATGTCATCCACAAAACGCAAGGCTGCCAAGGCTAGGGCTGTGTACACTGCGTGTGCTGCATGTGGGGCTGCTCTACCAGCAGGCTCCAAGGACCCCCATTGTGTGCAATGCTCAGATCCGGTGCTGCTTCGCCAGCCGGAGTCAGGAGAGATAGTGACCCAGGCTGAGACGCCTGTAAGTCCTGCCCCGGTGTCAGGGACAGACTTTGCAGTTTTTGCTGATAATATGTCTGTGACTATGGCAAAAATCCTTGAAACTTTGCAATCCATGCCTGGGGCTCAGTCTATGGACACGGCGAGGTCTCTGTCCTCTAATCCCCCTCAGTTGGATTTAATCCAGACTGCAAGGGGGTCCCCGGCTTCACAGGCTGAGTATTTTGACTCAGATGATAGCCCCAGCCACCCTAAGCGAGCTCGCTGGGAAAGACCCTCAACGTCATCACACTGCTCAGGGTCTCAGCGCAATCAGTCGCTCTGTGATGCGTCTGATGAGAGTGATCAGGAGTCTTATCCTGGAACCCCTCTCAATCTGGATACCCCGGATGGGGACGCCATGGTAAACGAGCTTATCTCAGCCATCAATAGGCTGTTGGATATTTCTCCCCCAGCCCCTTCTGCAGAGGAGGCAGCTGCAGAGCAGGAGAAGTTTCGTTTTCTCTATCCCAAGCGTAAATTAAGTGCTTTCTTGGATCACTCTGACTTCAGAGAATCAATCCAGAAACACGACGCTCATCCAGAAAGGCGTTTCTCTAAACGTTCTAAGGATACACGTTTTCCTTTCCCCCCTGATGTGGTCAAGCGCTGGACCCAGTGTCCTAAAGTTGACCCCCCGATTTCCAAACTTGCAGCTAGATCCATAGTTGCAGTGGAGGATGGCGCTTCACTTAAGGATGCCAATGACAGACAGATGGACCTCTGGTTAAAATCTGTCTATGAAGCTATCGGCGCGTCGTTTGCTCCAGCATTCGCAGCCGTATGGGCACTCCAAGCTATTTCAGCAGGGTTAGCAAAAGTGGATGCTATCTTACATCCAGCGGTGCCGCAAGTGGCGTCCCTTACCTCGCAGATGTCCGCGTTTGCGTCTTACGCTATCAATGCGGTACTAGAATCTACCAGCCGCACCTCAATGGCGTCCGCCAATTCGGTAGTTTTGCGCAGAGCCTTGTGGTTAAAGGACTGGAAAGCAGATGCTGGTTCCAAAAAATGTTTAACCAGCCTGCCTTTATCTAGAGATAGACTGTTTGGCGAGCCATTGGCTGACATCATTAAACAGTCCAAGGGTAAAGACTCTTCTTTGCCCCAGCCCAGATCAAGCAAACCTCAGCAGAAAAAATGGCAGCAGAGGTTTCAGTCCTTTCGAGGTTCGGGCAAGACACAATTCTCCTCGTCCAAAGGGACTCAGAGGACGCAAAGAAGCTCAGATTCCTGGCGGGCTCACGCGCGCCCCAAGAAAGCAAACGGAGGAACCGCTTCCAAAGCGGCTACCTCATGACTTCCAGCTCCCCCCCTCCGCATCTCCGGTCGGGGGCAGGCTCTCCCGCTTTTCCGACATTTGGATGTCACAGGTCAAAGACCGGTGGGTGACAGACATTTTGTCTCGCGGGTACAGAATCGAGTTCAGTTCTCGTCCTCCAGCTCGGTTCTTCAGAACCTCACCACATCCAGACCGAGCAGATGCCCTGCTGCAGGCGGTGGACTCCCTAAGAGCGGAAGGAGTAGTGGTTCCTGTACCGCCTCAGGAACAAGGGAGAGGGTTTTACTCCAATCTCTTTGTGGTTCCAAAAAAGGACGGCTCGTTCCGTCCTGTTCTGGATCTAAAGCTGCTCAACAAACATGTGCACGCCAGGCGGTTCCGGATGGAAACCCTCCGCTCTGTCGTGGCCTCAATGTCTCAAGGAGACTTCCTTGCCTCAATAGACATCAAAGATGCTTATCTCCATGTGCCAATTGCTACAGAACATCAACGTTTTCTACGTTTTGTGATAGGAAACGAACATCTTCAGTTCGTAGCTCTGCCATTCGGTCTGGCGACAGCCCCACGGGTTTTCACCAAGGTCATGGCGGCAGTGGTAGCGGTCTTGCACTCTCAGGGACACTCGGTGATCCCTTACCTAGACGATCTACTTGTCAAGGCACCCTCTCAAGAGGCATGCCAACTCAGTCTACATGCTACACTGGAGACTCTACAGACGTTCGGATGGATCATCAACTTTCCAAAGTCGAATCTGTCTCCGACACAGTCACTAACGTATCTTGGCATGGAGTTCCATACTCGAGCAGCGAGAGTGAAGCTTCCGCTGAACAAGCAGCGGTCACTACAGACAGGGGTGCAATCCCTCCTTCAGGGCCAGTCGCACCCCTTACGGCGCCTCATGCACTTCCTCGGGAAGATGGTGGCAGCCATGGAAGCAGTTCCCTTTGCGCAGTTTCATCTGCGCCCACTTCAATGGGACATTCTCCGCCAATGGGACGGGAAGTCAACGTCCCTGGACAGGAAAGTCTCTCTTTCCCAGACGGCCAAGGACTCTCTACAATGGTGGCTCCTTCCCACCTCATTGTCTCAGGGAAGATCCTTCCTGCCCCCATCCTGGGCAGTGGTCACGACAGATGCGAGTCTGTCAGGGTGGGGAGCAGTGTTTCTCCACCACAGGGCTCAGGGGACGTGGACTCCGCAGGAGTCCACCCTTCAGATCAATGTTCTGGAAATCAGAGCAGTGTATCTTGCCCTACTAGCCTTCCAGCAGTGGCTGGAAGGAAGGCAGATCCGAATTCAGTCGGACAACTCCACAGCGGTGGCATACATCAACCACCAAGGGGGGACACGCAGTCGGCAAGCCTTCCAGGAAGTCCGGCGGATTCTGATGTGGGTGGAAGCCACGGCCTCCACCATATCCGCAGTTCACATCCCCGGCGTAGAAAACTGGGAAGCAGACTTCCTCAGTCGCCAGGGCATGGACGCAGGGGAATGGTCCCTTCACCCGGACGTGTTTCAGGAAATCTGTCGCCGATGGGGAGTGCCGGACGTCGACCTAATGGCGTCCCGGCACAACAACAAGGTTCCGGCATTCATGGCGAGGTCGCGCGATCAAAGAGCTCTGGCGGCAGACGCATTGGTTCAAGATTGGTCGCAGTTCCGGCTCCCATACGTCTTTCCACCTCTGGCACTCTTGCCCAGAGTGTTACGCAAGATCAGATCCGATTGCAGCCGCGTCATACTCGTCGCCCCAGACTGGCCGAGGAGATCGTGGTATCCGGATCTGTGGCATCTCACGGTCGGTCGACCGTGGTCACTGCCAGACCGACCAGACTTACTGTCCCAAGGGCCGTTTTTCCATCAGAATTCTGCGGCCCTGAACCTGACTGTGTGGCCATTGAGTCCTGGATCCTAGCGTCTGCAGGATTATCTCAAGGAGTCGTAGCCACAATGAGACAAGCTAGGAAGTCAACGTCTGCTAAGATCTACCACAGAACGTGGAAGATTTTCTTATCTTGGTGCTCTGCACAGAGAGTATCCCCTTGGCCATTTGCATTGCCCACCTTTCTTTCCTTCCTGCAATCGGGGTTGGAAAAGGGCTTGTCGCTCAGCTCCCTTAAAGGGCAAGTCTTGGCACTGTCGGTGTTTTTTCAGAAGCGTCTAGCACGTCTTCCTAAGGTGCGCACGTTCCTACAGGGGGTCTGTCATATTGTGCCCCCGTACAAGCGGCCGTTAGATCCATGGGATCTGAACAGAGTACTTGTTGCTCTGCAAAAGCCGCCCTTCGAGCCTCTAAAGGACGTTTACTTTTCTCGCCTGTCACAGAAAGTGGCGTTTCTTGTCGCGATCACATCGCTTCGGCGAGTGTCTGAGCTGGCAGCTTTGTCATCCAAGGCTCCTTTCCTGGTGTTCCACCAGGACAAGGTAGTGCTGCGCCCCATTCCGGAGTTTCTCCCTAAGGTCGTATCCTCGTTTCATCTTAATCAGGATATATCCTTGCCTTCCTTTTACCCTCATCCGGTTCACCGGTATGAAAAGGACTTACGTTTGCTAGATCTGGTGAGAGCACTCAGAATCTACATTTCCCGAACGGCGCCCATGCGCCGTTCCGATGCTCTTTTTGTCCTTGTCGCTGGTCCGCGCAAGGGATTGCAGGCTTCTAAAGCCACCCTGGCTCGATGGATCAAAGAACCAATTCTAGAGGCCTACCGCTCTGCGGGGCTTCCGGTTTCTTCAGGGCTAAAAGCCCACTCAACCAGAGCCGTGGGTGCGTCCTGGGCATTACGACACCAGGCTTCGGCTCAACAGGTGTGCCAGGCAGCAACCTGGTCCAGTCTGCACACTTTCACCAAGCATTATCAGGTGCATACCTATGCTTCGGCGGATGCCAGCTTAGGTAGAAGAGTCCTGCAGGCGGCAGTGACATCCCCGTAGGGGAGGGCTGTTTTTTTGCAGCTCTAACATGAGGTATTTCTTTACCCACCCAGGGACAGCTTTTGGACGTCCCAATCGTCTGGGTCTCCCAATAGAGCGCTGAAGAAGAAGGGAATTTTGTTACTTACCGTAAATTCCTTTTCTTCTAGCTCTTATTGGGAGACCCAGCACCCGCCCTGTTGTCCTTCGGGATTTTTTTGTGGTTTGCGGGTACACATGTTGTTCATGTTGAACGGTTTTTTCGGTTCTCCGATGTTTCTCGGAGTTAATTTGTTTAAACCAGTTATTGGCTTCCTCCTTCTTGCTTTGGCACTAAAACTGGAGTACCCGTGATACCACGGGGGGGTATAGCCAGAAGGGGAGGGGCCTTGCACTTTTTAGTGTAGTGCTTTTGTGTGGCCTCCGGAGGGCAGTAGCTATACCCCAATCGTCTGGGTCTCCCAATAAGAGCTAGAAGAAAAGGAATTTACGGTAAGTAACAAAATTCCCTTCTTTGTTTGGGTTTGGTTTATTTGTCCAATTACTTTTGACCTCCTAAAATGTGGAGTGTTTGTAAAGAAATGTGTACAATTCCTACAATATTTATCAGATATTTTTGTTCAAACCTTCAAATTAAACGTTACAATCTGCACTTGAATTCTGTTGTAGAGATTTCATTTCAAATCCAATGTGGTGGCATGCAGAGCCCAACTCGCGAAAATTGTGTCACTGTCCAAATATTTCTGGACCTAACTGTATATGACACCTAGTTACCAATGTTGGATGTTCAAAACTAATCTAATAATACCACCTCTCCTGCTGCTCGCCGCCCGGTCCTCTTCTTTTCCATCAGCGTCATGTGCCGTATCTTCTGCCTCTTGACTCTAAGGCTGCTTTCACACATCACTTTTTTGCAATCAGGCACAATTCGGTTTGTACCTGATGCAACGGTTCCGTCTCAGAGTGTGTAAAAACTGATGGGACGGATCCGGAAAAAAAACGGATCCGTTTTTTTGTAAAGCTGAGGGAGAGACCACATCATCACCGCACACGTAGGCACTCCCGCACGCATCATCACCGCACACACCTTGGCACTGCCGCACACATCATCATCACCGCACATACACCGGCACTCCCGCACACATCATCACCGCACAAACCCCGGCACTCCCGCACACATCATCACCGCACAAACCCCGGCACTCCCGTACTCATCATCATCACCGCACACACCCCGGCATTACCTCAGTGACGTCACCGCTGACAAGCGCGACTCCCTTCAGTTGCTGCATGGAGCTCCGAGGAGCGGCGGTGTTTTACTGCCGCTCCTGTCAGCTTCATGTAGCAGAGCTGAAATCGTCGCGGGACCTCTGTGGATTACGTCGGACCTGGAGGGGTATTTGGGGATTTTAATAAAATGGTGAAAGAGGGTGTTTGTTTTTTTTTTTGTCTTTTATTCCAAATAAAGTATTTTTTTGGGTGTATGTGTTTATTTACTTTCACTTACAGATTAATCATTGGGGGTGTCTCATAGACGTTCGCCATGATTAACCCCTTATTACCCCGATTGCCACCGCACCAGGGCAATTCAGGATGAGTCGGGTAGAGTCCCGGGACTGTCGCAACTAATGGATGCGGCAATTCCGGGCGGCTGCTGGCTGATATTGTTAGGCTGGGGGGCTCCCCATAACGTGGGGCTCCCCATCCTGAGAATACCAGCCTTCGGCCGTGTGGCTTTATTTTGGCTGGTATGAAAATTGGGGGGGACCGCACACCGTTTTTTTCTTTGTCGCTCCATTGGGAGACCCAGACAATTGGGTGTATAGCTTCTGCCTCCGGAGGCCACACAAAGTATTACACTTTAAAAAGTGTAACCCCTCCCCTCTGCCTATACACCCTCCCGTGCATCACGGGCCCATCAGTTTTTATGCTTTGTGTTGAAGGAGGCACACATGCACTCGTGCTCCCATTTTAGTCAGCAGCAGCTGCTGATTATATCGGATGGAAGAAAAGAGGGCCCCTAACAGGGCTCCCGGCATGCTCCCTTCTCACCCCACTAAGTCGGCGGTGTTGTTAAGGTTGAGGTACCCATTGCGGGTACACAGGCTGGAGCCACATGCCGTTTTCCTTCCCCATCCCTTAGGGGCTCTGGGAGAAGTGGGATCCTATCCGGTCATCCAGGCACTGGGACCGGGCTCCCTCCGCAGCCCCTGTGGGATTCTGACGGACAGGAGACTGAGTATCATCAGGGACAGGGCCCTGCATCTACAGGTACTCTGTGTCCCCTTGGGGACGGTGCATGGAGCACCTTGGCCTCAGACGCTGCAGCGACTGCGGTGTTGGTATGAGACCGGGACTACCGCGCCGACCGCGCCTGCTTGCCGGCCGCGGTTTTAACTTTAGTCCCCGGCTTTTGCAGCCTAGTGCATTAAACTCCCGCCCCCGGGCCTGCCAGTCAGGGGTAAGGGCGAGACGGTCGGTCTGACGCCGACAGTGAGGGCTGGAGCACACGTAGCTGTCCTCCGCCCCCCTCACTAATCACTCTGGGGCCAGATTCCCGCACTTTTGTAGTTACGCCCACGGCTCCCTCCTCCCCTGTGAACGCCGACAGCCATGTTTTTAAGCACATTCTGCCGGTGGAGGACTTCTGGCTGCATCTCTGGGAGACCCGAGGCAGGGAATCTGGGGGCCACACACCGCTTGAGCGGTCGGTAAGCCACACCGGTCACCCGGTGCTGGGCCCCATAGAGTGCCGAACTGTACATACATATATTATATTTGTATACATTTTCTCTGTTCGGCCGCATTATTTGCCTTTGGCTATATACCCTCACTGATTACTCTAACAGGAGACAACAGCATGTCGTCCGCAAAGAGCAAGGGTGCCAAGGCACAGGCTTATTTTGCAACCTGTACCTCTTGTGCGGCTATGTTACCTGCAGGTTCCACCTACCCTCATTGTGTGCAATGCTCGGCCCCTGTGGCACTCACTCAGCCGGAGCCTCAGGCACTGGGGGGACCCTCGGCTCAGGTAGAACCACCGGCTTCCACTGTCCAGGTGGCAAGGACAGAGTTTGCAGTTTTGGCTGAAAAACTCTCTGAGTCGCTTTCACAATCCATGGCTCAGTCTATGGACAGATGGTCTGCTAAGATACTAGAAGCCTTGCAGTCCAGACAGGTATCACAGGCCCAGGGCAGTTCATCACCCCCAGGCCCCCCTCGGTTGGCGCTGCAAAGTGCTCCTGGGGTGACGCCTAGGTCCCACGGGGAGGACTCCGACACGGACCGCAGTCCCAGACCACCCAAGCGGGCTCGCTGGGAACCTTCCTCGCCTTCATCACGCTGCTCAGGGTCTCAGCATGAGGACTCTCTGGAGGATGAAGCGGAGGTCGCAGCTCAGGGCTCTGACCCTGACGTTGCTCTCAATCTTGATACACCTGAAGGGGACGCCATAGTAAATGACCTTATAGCGTCCATCAACCAGGTGCTAGAACTTTCTCCTCCAACTCCACCTATAGAGGAGTCGGCTTCACAGCAGGAGAAACACCAGTTTAGGTTTCCCAAACGTACACGGAGTGCGTTTTGCGACCACTCTAACTTCAGAGATGCTGTCCAGAAGCACCGAGCATTTCCGGACAAGCGCTTTACTAAGCACCTTAATGACACACGTTACCCCTTCCCCCCCTGACGTAGTTAAGGGTTGGGCTCAGTGTCCCAAGGTGGATCCTCCAGTCTCTAGACTGGCGGCTAGATCCGTAGTATCAGTGGCAGATGGCTCATCGCTCAAGGATGCCACTGACAGGCAAATAGAGCTCCTGATGAAATCCATCTATGAAGCCATAGGCGCGTCTTTTGCTCCGGCATTCACAGCCATGTGGGCACTCCAAGCTATCTCAGCTTGGCTGTCTGAGATTAATGCGGTCACACGTACCTCTACTCCGCAGGTTGTGTCTTTGACTTCTCAGGCGTCGGCTTTTTCGTCCTACGCCATGAACGCCGTCCTGGACTCTGCGAGCCGTACAGCGGTAGCATCCGCCAATTCGGTAGCAGTCCGCAGGGCCATGTGGCTACGCGAATGGAAGGCAGACTCTGCTTCCAAGAAGTTCTTAACCGGTTTGCCATTTTCTGGCGACCGTTTGTTTGGCGAGCAATTGGATGAAATTATTAAACAATCCAAGGGAAAGGACTCGTCCTTACCCCAGTCCAAACCAAACAGACCTCAGCAGCGAAAGATACAACCCAGGTTCGGTCCTTTCGGCCCTCAGCCAGGTCCCGTTCCTCCACGTCCAACAGGTCAGAGAAGGGCCAGAGGAACTCTTCTGCATGGCGGTCTAAGTCACGTCCTAAAAAGACCGCCGGAGGAGCCGCCCCCAAGGCGGCCTCCTCATGACTTTCGGCCTCCCCAAACCGCATCCTCGGTTGGTGGCAGGCTCTCCCGCTTTTGCGACGCCTGGTGGCCACATGTCCAAGACCGATGGGTGAGAGACATTCTGTCTCACGGTTACAGGATAGAGCTCAGTTCTCGTCCTCCGACTCATTTCTTCAGGACATCTCCGCCCCCCGAGCGAGCCAATGCACTTTTTCAGGCGGTAAACACTCTGAGGGCAGAAGGAGTTGTGATCCCCGTTCCCCTTCAAGAACGTGGTCGCGGTTTTTACTCCAACTTGTTCGGGGTGCCAAAAAAGGACGGATCATTCCGTCTTGTTCTGGACCTCAAACTGCTCAACAGACACGTGAGAACCAGACGGTTCAGGATGGAATCTCTCCGCTCTGTCATCGCCTCGATGTCCCAAGCAGACTTCCTAGTATCAATCGACATCAGGGATGCTTATCTCCATGTGCCGATTGCACCAGAGCATCAACGCTTCCTGCGTTTCGCCATCGGGGACGAACACCTTCAGTTCGTGGCACTGCCTTTCAGCCTGGCGACAGCCCCACGGGTCTTCACCAAGGTCATGGCAGCTGTGGTGGCGGTCCTACACTCTCAGGGCCACTCGGTGATCCCTTACTTAGACGATCTTCTAGTCAAGGCACCCTCCCGGGTGGCATGTCAACACAGCCTGACCATTGCTCTGGAGACTCTCCAGAGGTTCGGGTGGATCATCAATTTCCCAAAGTCAAAATTGACACCGACCCAATCACTGACTTACCTCGGGATGGAGTTTCATACTCTCTCAGCGATAGTGAAGCTTCCGCTGGACAAACAGCGTTCGCTGCAGACAGGGGTGCACTCTCTCCTTCGGGCCCAGTCACACCCCTTGAGGCGCCTCATGCACTTCCTAGGGAAGATGGTGGCAGCAATGGAGGCAGTTCCCTTTGCGCAGTTTCATCTGCGTCCACTTCAATGGGACATTCTCCGCAAATGGGACAGGAGGTCGACGTCCCTAGACAGGAACGTCTCTTTCACTGGCAGCCAAAACCTCTCTTCAGTGGTGGCTTCTTCCCACGTCTTTGTCGAAAGGAAAATCCTTCCTGCCCCCATCCTGGGCTGTGGTCACGACGGACGCGAGTCTGTCAGGGTGGGGAGCGGTCTTCCTCCACCACAGGGCTCAGGGAACCTGAAGTCCGACAGAGTCCTCCCTTCAGATCAATGTGCTGGAGATAAGGGCAGTGTATCTAGCCCTAAAGGCGTTCCAGCGGTGGCTGGAGGGCAGGCAGATCCGAATACAGTCGGACAACGCCACGGCGGTCGCGTACATCAACCACCAGGGCGGCACACGCAGTCGTCAGGCCTTCCAAGAAGTTCGGCGGATTCTGCTGTGGGCAGAAGCCACAGCCTCCACCATCTCCGCAGTTCACATCCCGGGCGTAGAAAACTGGGAAGCAGACTTTCTCAGTCGCCAGGGCATGGACGCAGGGGAATGGTCTCTTCACCCGGACGTGTTTCAAGAGATCTGTTGCCGCTGGGGAACGCCGGACGTCGACCTCATGGCGTCTCGGCACAACAACAAAGTCCCGGCATTCATGGCACGGTCTCAAGATCACAGAGCTCTGGCGGCGGACGCCTTAGTTCAGGATTGGTCGCAGTTTCGACTGCCTTATGTATTTTCTCCTCTGGCACTGCTGCCCAGAGTGGTACACCTCACGGTGGGTCAACCGTGGGCACTCCCAGACCGACCGGACCTGCTGTCTCAAGGGCCATTTTTCCATCTGAATTCTGCGGCCCTCAACCTGACTGTGTGGCCATTGAGTCCTGGCTCCTAGCGTCCTCAGGGTTATCTCTATCACGCCTTTCGCAGAAGGTGGCCTTCCTAGTGGCAGTCACATCACTTCGGAGAGTGTCTGAGCTAGCAGCGCTGTCATGCAAAGCCCCCTTCCTGGTGTTTCACCAGGATAAGGTGGTTCTGCGTCCGGTCCCGGAATTTCTCCCTAAGGTGGTATCCCCTTTTCATCTCAATCAGGATATCTCCTTACCTTCTTTTTGCCTTCATCCAGTTCACCAATGTGAAAAGGATTTGCACTTGTTAGATCTGGTGAGAGCACTCCGGCTCTACATTTCTCGCACGGCGCCCCTGCGCCGTTCGGATGCGCTCTTTGTCCTTGTCGCTGGCCGGCGTAAGGGGTCGCTGGCTTCCAAGTCAACCTTGGCTCGGTGGATCAAGGAACCGATTCTTGAAGCCTACCGTTCCTCTGGGCTTCCGATTCCTTCAGGGCTGAAAGCCCATTCTACCAGAGCCGTAGGTGCATCCTGGGCATTGCGGCACCAGGCTACGGCTCAGCAGGTGTGTCAGGCGGCTACCTGGTCGAGTCTGCACACTTTCACGAAACACTATCAGGTGCATGCCTATGCTTCGGCAGATGCCAGCCTAGGTAGGCGAGTCCTTCAGGCGGCGGTTGCCCACCTGTAAGAGGGGGCCGTTTTCGGCTCTTTTTATCGAGGTATTCTTTTACCCACCCAGGGACTGCTTTTGGACGTCCCAATTGTCTGGGTCTCCCAATGGAGCGACAAAGAAGAAGGGAATTTTGTTTACTTACCGTAAATTCCTTTTCTTCTAGCTCCTATTGGGAGACCCAGCACCCGCCCCTGTTCCCTTCGGGCTGTTGTTCTTTTGTGTACACATGTTGTTCATGTTGAATTGTTCTTTTGGTTCATGGTTTCAGTTCTCCGAACATCCTTCGGATTGAATTTACCTTAGACCAATTTATAAGTTTCCTCCTTCCTGGTTTGGCACCAAAACTGATGGGCCCGTGATGCACGGGAGGGTGTATAGGCAGAGGGAAGGGGTTACACTTTTTAAAGTGTAATACTTTGTGTGGCCTCCGGAGGCAGAAGCTATACACCCAATTGTCTGGGTCTCCCAATAGGAGCTAGAAGAAAAGGAATTTACGGTAAGTAAACAAAATTCCCTTCTTTTTATTTATTTATTTATTTATTTATTTATTTATTTTACTGGAAGATATAGACCCGCCCACCGGCGGCTGTGATTGGTTACAGTGAGACAGCTATCACTCATCGTGGGGGCGTGTCTGCTTGCAACCAATCATATGCGCTGGTGGGCGGGGAAAGCAGTGAATACGAGATTGAATAATGGGCGGCCAGCATTTTCAAATCAGGAGAAGCTGCCAGAGGAGTGTGAGAGCCGTGCCGCGCCGGTGATCGGTGAGTGAGTGAGAGAGAGAGGCTGGGGCCACACGGGGTACTACTGCGATGCTCGCATGACACTCGGCTCGCGCAGGCAGCACAGCAGGAGCCGAGTGTCATGCTAGTGTCCCTGCGTCTGCGGTCCGACCGTGCGAGCGGACCACAGCTGCGGGGGGCGGGCAGGCTCTCAGGAGGGGCGGTCTTGCATGGAGGAGGGGAAGGTGGGATTTATCTCCCTCTCTCTTCCGTTGCCGGCTATTGCAACTCTCGCTCTGCACGCGCGGTACACCGGTGTACCGCGAGTGCACTGCGATTTTTCTCTCGCCCCATTCACTTGAATGGGTGTGAGAGAAAAGAGTCTCGCATTACAATTGCAGCATGCTGCGATTATTTTCTCTGTCCGATTAGGACTGAGAAAATAATTGCTCATGTGCGCTGACACACAGGCTAGAATTGGTGCGAGTGGAATGCGATGTTTTTATTTTCTTAGGCCAGAGAGAGAGTGAGATTTTCTGACAAGCAATGAATTTATCTCACTTCTGGGCATGCTCAGAAGTAAAAACCGAATCCGGTACATGCTTCCGGCGTTTGACACATGCCACCGGATTCAGCGTGCATAGACTTTCATTATGCACGGCGCCGCACCCGGCGCTATGCATTTTTTTGCCGCTGGCAAAAAAATGTTCCTCTCTGCATCCTGTGCGGCCGCCGGAGTGACGATTTTTGCCGCAACCGGCACAAACCGGATCAAACGCAAGTACATGCGGCACAATCCGGCGCTAGTAAAAGTCTGAGGGAAAACTGTACCGGCGGCAAAAAAAGATGCGTTTTTTCTGCAAAGCGCCAGATTGTGCCGCACAGCAAAAACCTGATGTGTCAAAGCAGCCTAACGCGGGCTTCACACGGTACGATCTATCGTGTGATTGCACGAGCGATCGTACCCGCCCCCATCGTTTGTGCGTCATGGACAATTAGTTGCCCGTGGCGCACAAAGTCGTTAAACCCCCGTCACACGTACTTACCTTCTGAGCGACCTCGCTGTGGGCGGCGAACATCCACTTCCTGAAAGGTGAGGGACGTTCGGCGTCACAGCGACGTCACACAGCGGCCGGCCAATAGAAGAGGAGGGGCGGAGATGAGTGGGACGTAAACATTCCGCCCACCTCCTTCCTTCCGCATAGCCGACCGGGAGCCGCGGGACGCAGGTAAGCTGTGTTCATCGTTCCCGGGGTGTCACATGGAGCGATGTGTGCTGCCCTGGGTGCGATGAACAACAGCGCCATTAAAAATAAACAATTTTTAAAAAATAGGCGTCGAGTACACGACTCACGATCTGTGAGCGATTCTGCGTCGCTTGGTGTCACACGAAACGACGTCGCAAGCGATGCCGGATGTGCGTCACGAAAACCGTGACACCGACGATGCATCGCGCGATAGCTCATCTCGTGTGACACCCGCATAAGCCATGACCTTGACTTTGGACGGAGATGCCGTGCACAATGGCGGAAAGAGTACCTGACAGTAGGCATCAATATGGCGGTAAAGGTAAGCAGTGAGGGGAGTATTGATTTGAAAAAAAACGTATATCTGGCGTCCTCACTATAGGTCAACACTCCCGGCTGTGCATCTGAGATCACTTTGTCTTAAAGGGGAATCGGTCAGCAGGTCCTTGCTATGTAATCTGAAGGCACATACAGGAATATTTTGAAGAAAAAGCTCAGTTCTTTTTTCTTGACAGTAGATTTTAGGATGGGAGGTGATCGCTGAAGACGAGTCGAAAGAAAATGAGAACTTGACTGGTTTAGATGGTTCCCCTGGGATGTCAGGAATGAAACAAGTACACGGCTCTTCAAGTAATTCACATTGTCATTCTATGTGTCTTATTTCTAAACTAGAAGGTGGCCCGATTCTACGCATCGGGTATTCTAGAATTTACGTATTGTGTAGTTCATGTATGATTTTTGCTATAGATATATATATAGTTGTTGTGTTGTTGTGTGTAGTTACCAAGTGTTTGTGTAGGGTGCTGTACATGTTCTGGGTGTTGTCTGGGTGTGGCGGGGGGTGAGAGCGGTGTTGTATGTGTGTTGCGTTGTTTGTGGAGCGCTGTGTGTCTGTCGCGTTTGTGTGTGTGTGTGTGTGTGTGTGTGTGTGTTGCGCGGTTTGTGTGGGTGTGGTGTGTTTTGGGGGGAGGTATGTTTTGTGCAATGTGTGTGTTGTGCGGTATGTGTGTATATTTATGTATGCTGCGGTGTTTGTGTGTTGGGTGTTGTGTGTGTGTGTGCAGCGTTGTCTGTGTGTGTGGGTGTCTGTGTATGGCGGTGTTTGTGGTTCCCTGTGTGTGTGTTGGGGGGAGGTGTGCACCTCCCATCGTGCTCCATCCCCCATGCTGCGCATTCCCCATCGTGCTCCATCCTCCATGCTGCGCATTCCCCATCGTGCTCCATCCTCCATGCTGCGCACTCCCCATCGTGCTCCATCCCCCATGCTGCGCACTCCCCATCGTGCTACATCCCCCATGCTGCGCACTCCCCATCGTGCTACATCCCCCATGCTGCGCACTCCCATCGTGCTACATCCCCCATGCTGCGCACCCCCCATCGTGCTACATCCCCCATCGTGCTACATCCCCCATCGTGCTACATCCCCCATCGTGCTACATCCCCCATCGTGCTACATCCCCCATCGTGCTACATCCCCCATCGTGCTACATCCCCCATCGTGCTACATCCCCCATCGTGCTACATCCCCCATCGTGCTACATCCCCCATCGTGCTACATCCCCCATCGTGCTACATCCCCCATCGTGCTACATCCCCCATCGTGCTACATCCCCCATCGTGCTACATCCCCCATCGTGCTACATCCCCCATCGTGCTACATCCCCCATCGTGCTACATCCCCCATGCTGCGCACTCCCCATCGTGCTACATCCCCCATGCTGCGCACTCCCCATCGTGCTACATCCCCCATGCTGCGCACTCCCCATCGTGCTACATCCCCCATGCTGCGCACTCCCCATCGTGCTACATCCCCCATGCTGCGCACTCCCCATCGTGCTACATCCCCCATGCTGCGCACCCCCCATCGTGCTACATCCCCCATGCTGCGCACCCCCCATCGTGCTACATCCCCCATGCTGCGCACCCCCCATCGTGCTCCATCCCCCATGCTGCGCACCCCCCATCGTGCTCCATCCCCCATGCTGCGCACCCCCCATCGTGCTCCATCCCCCATGCTATAATAGTTCTCCTATTATACTCAGAGAGGAGTATAATAGGAGGACTGTAATAGGAGTAGTCGTCCTGGGGGGAGAGGAGTATAATGCCGGCTCCCTGCACATGTGTACTGGGAGCCGGTGTACACTGGTAACTATGATACACATCGGGTAACTAAGGGACCTTAGTTACCCGATGTGTATAATGGTTACCAGCGTTCACGGCCTCCGTCAAGATCCCAGCATCGCAAGGTTATGTCTGGCGCTGCTGGGATCCTGACGGAGCCGGTGTACACTGGTAACTATGATACACATCGGGTAACCAAGGGACCTTAGTTACCCGATGTGTATAATGGTTACCAGCGTTCACGGGCTCCGTCAAGATCCCAGCATCGCAAGGTTATGCCTGGCGCTGCTGGGATCGTGACTGAGCCGGTGTAGAAGCAAGCGATATCCCAGGATGTTGTGAGTGTGTGGATGTGATGTGTGAGGTGTGTGTGAGAGTGAGTGTGATCTGATGTGTGTGTGTGTGTGTGTGTGTGTGTGTGTGTACTCACCTGGGAGTCGGAGCTCCGTGTCAGTTGGGCCAGAGCGAGCGTGCATTGCGTGAGGGGGGCGAGGCCTGCAGAGAGCCGGGGCGAGAGGCCAATCCGTGTGGGGGGGCGGGGCCATGGCGAGCCCAGCGGCCAATCAGCTTTGTGTCACCGTAAGGACACAATTTTGGAGCATGACAGACAGACAGACAGACAGACAGTATAGTAAAATGAACCCCAGCACTCGAATGAAGACAAAGAGGGAATATGCGTGAGTGATTTTATTGACTGACACACTGCAGAAGGAACCTAACCAGAGCAACAGCACCAACGTTTCGGCATAGAGCCTTTCTCAAGGTTGTTGCCTGAAAAGGTGTGAAGACAATAACAATAGTGAGTGCATTATGTACAAGTGATACACAGAAATATATACAAATATTCATGAAGAAATACTGCGGATGGAACGTACATCACTGGTCAGAATAGGGAAATGCGGGTCTCGAGGGACAACCGGAGATGGACAAATAGAGGTAAGGTTCCACACGTATTGCAGAGTGTGCTCTTAATTACATGAAAAAAGAACAATTAATACAGGTAAAGTAACATTATGTACCATGGGATATAATGGTCAAATGACATAGATAGGTTGTTTGTACAAAACCAAATTGAACAGCCGGAGCTAGTATCAATACCAAGGAGAGAAAAAAAGAGAAGGAAACAGGAGAAAGAAGAAGAAAGGAGGAGAAAGAAAAGAGAGAGAGGAGAACAGAGGGAGGGAGAGAGAAAAAGGAGAGAGAGAGAGAAAAAAAGGAGAGAGAGAGAGAGAAAAGGGAGAGAGAGAGAGAAAAGAAGAGAGAGAGAGAAAAGAAGAGAGAGAGAGAAAAGAGAGAGAGAAAAAAAGGAGAGAGAGAGAGAAAAGGAGAGAGAGAGAGAAAAGGAGAGAGAGAGAGAGAAAAAAAAAAGGAGAAAGAGAGAGAGAAAAAAAAAGAGAGAGAGAGAGAAAAAAAAGGAGAGAGAGAGAGAGAAAAGGAGAGAGAGAGAGAGAAAAGGAGAGAGAGAGAGAAAAAAGGAGAGAGAGAGAGAAAAAAAAAGGAGAGAGAGAGAAAAAAAGAGAGAGAGAGAGAAGGAGAGAGAGAGAAAAGGAAAGAGAGAGAAAGGAGAGAGCGAGAAAAGGAAAGAGAGAGAAAAAAAGGAGAAAGAGAGAAAGGGAGAGAGAGAAAAAAGGAGAGAGAGAGAAAGAAAGAAAGAAAGAAAGAAAAGATGAAAGGAAGGAGGGAGAGAGGGAGACGAAAAGAGGAAAAAGAGAGAGAGAACGTGAGAGAGACAAATGGAGAGCAGTGAGAGAAGAAGGCAAAAGAGAAGCGCAGCAGGTTAACATAGTTAGCAACAACAGAGAGGTGGGTGCTACATACCGTAGGTGAAGGGGTGACAGGATCACAATGTGAGGTGAATGGACGCCTAGAAAAACAAAGCAGCAAGGTGAGATAAGTTGGTAATTTGCATCAGTGGTGGCAGGGGAGTGCAGGGCAGAGGCGCTACCTGCAGTGGAGATCCGGAGCTGGCACAGTGGCAGGGAGAATGGCTGCAGCGGCGTGGAATTCTCTGCCGCACGGCGCCATTATAAGGAAGTCGGCAGTGAAATGGGAGGTGCGTGACTTCCGGTGACGTGCGCTGAGACGCACGTGTGGAACGCACATAGTGCGCATGTCTGTGACGTGCGCGGTCACATGACAGAAAGCCGGGCAATGGGTGGGAAGAAGGCGGTGAGTTAGAAGGGCGGGGATTACCTGCTGTAGAGCGTGAATGGGGGTGTGTCTTTAGGAGGATGTGAGGGATGGGAGAAGGTCAGTTGTGCGATATCTGTAAGAAAGAAGACAGGGGGTTAATATCATTAGCTGACAGGGGACATGTAAGGACATAGAGAATAAGAGTACGTGATAATGCACAGGAAACAGTGGAAACAAGAATGTATAACCATATAGATCTATAGGAGAGGACTCAGAAACCTAATGGCAAATCAGGATTTCAACAATATAGTGCTCAATAGGACAATAAGAGAACATGAAAACAAGAAAACAGAAGACCCATAACAGATTTAACGAGGGGCCTCATACTCTCTGTTGAGCCCTAGTGGCTCTAAAGTTTGGAGGGTATGGATCCAGAACGCCTCGCGCTCTCTAAGTGTTTTAATGCGATTGCCGCCACGGCGGGGTTGCTTGACATGTTCGAGTACTTGGAACCTCAGCTGTGGTATAGTGTGACCTGCGGCACAGAAATGGGCTGGGATGGGTAAAGTGGTCAATTTACAGCGAATGGTAGACTTGTGTTTATTAATGCGGTCTCGGATATGTTGGGTGGTCTCACCCACATATCCGAGACCGCAGGGGCACTTGATCAGGTAGACGACAAAATTCGACTCACAGGTGAAATATCCACGGATCGGGAATTTCTTACCCGTGCGTGGATGTGTGAATGAGTCGCCTTTGATGATGTGCGAGCATTGAAGACAGTGCAGGCAAGGGAAAGTACCCTTGCGCTGGCATGAGAGGAGGGTCTGTCTAGCTGATGTCCTGGAAGAGCCAATGTCGGCTCTTACAAGACAGTCCCTCAAGTTGTCGGGCCGTTTGTGGCAAATAAGTGGCCGGGAATCAAATTCAGGAATAGAGGGGTATGCCTGATGGAGTAGAGGCCAATGCTTGAAGATGACACCATTAATGAGTGGGTTGAACGGATGATATGTACTTACAAAGGGGACACGTTTGTGACCTCGTGAGTTGGGAGTTGAGGCAGAGGGTGGGGGTCTCACATAAGGCGGGTAACCCCTTGCTGAAAATCTCGTGTCCATGTCAATATGGCGTACATCCCTAGTGGGAGGATCTGAAACGATCCGGTCAACCCGGCAGTGTTGAGAGTGAGGTAGAGACTTTTTAATATGTCGTGGGTGGCAGCTGGAATATAGGAGGAGACTATTTCTGTCCGTAGGTTTAGTGTATAAATCTGTCGAGAGGGTGTGGTCGGGATTGATGATTACTGTGGTGTCGAGGAAATTGATGGAGTGGTCACTATGATGAAGGGTGAATGAGATATCCTTGGTGGCATTGTTGATGTCGGTGAAGAAAGAGTTGAGAGATGTGACATCACCTGTCCAGATGAGGAAGATGTCGTCGATATAGCGTTTCCACAGTGTCACCTGACTGTCGAATAGCGGATGGGAGTAAATGTAACATTGCTCGAAGTGGTCCATAAAAATATTTGCATAGGGGGGCGCAACGTTGGAGCCCATTGCGGTCCCCCTACACTGCATGAAAAATTGGTCCTCGAAAAGGAAAAAATTGTTGGTAAGGACCACCTCGAGCATATCGAGACAGAACTCTTTTTTAGGAGAGGAGAGATCAGTGTGGGTGTTGAGGAACCTGTCTACTGCATGAATGCCCTCATGATGACCAATACTCGTGTATAAACTGGAGACATCTAATGTGACCAATAGGCAATTGTCAGGAACGCTGGGAATGGATCGTAGAATTGAGAGGAAATGGTTAGTGTCCTTTAAATATGAGGGGATTTTGGGAATATGAGGGGTCAAGATCTTCTCGAGGGTGATAGAAATGGGTGACAGTAGCGAGTCGGTGGATGCGACTATAGGGCGGCCGGGTGGAGAGGTCAGATTCTTATGGATCTTGGGCAGAGTGTAAAACACCGGAGTAATGGGATGATTGTTGGTCAAAAATTCACTTAGTTTGTCATCAATGATGGCATTCTGTTTGTAAAATTGAACCTTGTCCTGTATGAGAGTGGAAATACGGGACGTGGGATTGTGAAGTAGTGGATGGTAGGTGTTGGTGTCGCTGAGTTGTTGGCGAATTTCATTGACATAATAGGTTCTGTCGAGTACCACGATAGCCCCGCCTTTGTCGGCTGGCTTGATGATGATATTTTTGTAGTTCCTGAGAGCGGTCAGGGCCTTCCGCTCCTCAGGGGTCACATTGTTCCTCAGGTGGTAAATCCCCTTACCGATGTCTGTGGTGATAGCGTGTATATCCCTAGAGACTAGGCTGATGAAAGTCTCAATAGGGTGGTAACAACGTGGGGGTTGGTAACTACTGGGGATCCTGAGGTTAAGATCCGTAAGGGTAAACCCACTGGGGGGTGAGGATGGTATGGATGTGGACGATGACTGACTGGGTTCAGGGGTTTTGTTAGCGAAATGTGCCTTCAAGCGAAGGTTTCTAAAAAATCTGTTGAGGTCCTGCTCTAAATTAAAGGTATTGAAGGAGGGGGTGGGACAGAAGGAGAGTCCCTTCTGTAGGACTTGGGTCTCAAGGGGGGAAAGGGTCTGGCTGGATATATTGTAGACAATGTTGTCCCTACCTGGGAGCGGGTTGTGACTCTGTCTGCGCGTCCCCCGGTATTTCCGCCCCCTCCTCGTCTGTTTTTTCCATGACGTCTCGGACCTAAAAAAGACTGGGAATCTGTGGAAAAGTGATCGCTGTCGGACCCAGAAGAGAGACCGCCACCACGACGATAGTTGCGAGGTGGAGCGGACGACTGCCATTGGTATACACGATTCTTAAGATAATCTTCTTGATCCCGCAAGAATTTATCACGTTTGCGGATCTGTAGCGTGTCTCTGTATTCGGAAAGCGTAGAACCACACTTGGTCTTGAGCTCTTCAAGGGCCGTAGCGTTCAGGGTCTGAGAGAGTTGTGTCTCTATATTCTTGATATTGGCATCGATGCTGATAAGTTCCTTCTGCAGGTAGTCAATTGTGAGGAGTATAATGTCAAAAGAACATTTGTTAAGAATGCTCTCGAAGGCTTTACAATACTCAGAGTTATCTGAGAAAAGTGTGGGCCGAAGAGAGACTCTGAGTCCCCTCGGGATTCTTTGGGTCTTATAGTATTCCGCCAAAGTGGCTGCGTGCAATTCAAGAGCTGTGTTCCTCTTAGTTTCCCTTAGGTAATCACGAGTACGAATCTCGTCTGAAGGGATGGTAAGGAACTGAGTCCTAGTGGTAACCTTGGCAAGGATACTAGCGGCTTGCTCGTCATTAAAGGAGAGGACAGGGGCTTACAAACAGAATGCCATCATTGATGACAAACTAAGTGAATTTTTGACCAACAATCATCCCATTACTCCGGTGTTTTACACTCTGCCCAAGATCCATAAGAATCTGACCTCTCCACCCGGCCGCCCTATAGTCGCATCCACCGACTCGCTACTGTCACCCATTTCTATCACCCTCGAGAAGATCTTGACCCCTCATATTCCAAAATCCCCTCATATTTAAAGGACACTAACCATTTCCTCTCAATTCTACGATCCATTCCCAGCGTTCCTGACAATTGCCTATTGGTCACATTAGATGTCTCCAGTTTATACACGAGTATTGGTCATCATGAGGGCATTCATGCAGTAGACAGGTTCCTCAACACCCACACTGATCTCTCCTCTCCTAAGAGGAACACAGCTCTTGAATTGCACGCAGCCACTTTGGCGGAATACTATAAGACCCAAAGAATCCCGAGGGGACTCAGAGTCTCTCTTCGGCCCACACTTTTCTCAGATAACTCTGAGTATTGTAAAGCCTTCGAGAGCATTCTTAACAAATGTTCTTTTGACATTATACTCCTCACAATTGACTACCTGCAGAAGGAACTTATCAGCATCGATGCCAATATCAAGAATATAGAGACACAACTCTCTCAGACCCTGAACGCTACGGCCCTTGAAGAGCTCAAGACCAAGTGTGGTTCTACGCTTTCCGAATACAGAGACACGCTACAGATCCGCAAACGTGATAAATTCTTGCGGGATCAAGAAGATTATCTTAAGAATCGTGTATACCAATGGCAGTCGTCCGCTCCACCTCGCAACTATCGTCGTGGTGGCGGTCTCTCTTCTGGGTCCGACAGCGATCACTTTTCCACAGATTCCCAGTCTTTTTTAGGTCCGAGACGTCATGGAAAAAACAGACGAGGAGGGGGCGGAAATACCGGGGGACGCGCAGACAGAGTCACAACCCGCTCCCAGGTAGGGACAACATTGTCTACAATATATCCAGCCAGACCCTTTCCCCCCTTGAGACCCAAGTCCTACAGAAGGGACTCTCCTTCTGTCCCACCCCCTCCTTCAATACCTTTAATTTAGAGCAGGACCTCAACAGATTTTTTAGAAACCTTCGCTTGAAGGCACATTTCGCTAACAAAACCCCTGAACCCAGTCAGTCATCGTCCACATCCATACCATCCTCACCCCCCAGTGGGTTTACCCTTACGGATCTTAACCTCAGGATCCCCAGTAGTTACCAACCCCCACGTTGTTACCACCCTATTGAGACTTTCATCAGCCTAGTCTCTAGGGATATACACGCTATCACCACAGACATCGGTAAGGGGATTTACCACCTGAGGAACAATGTGACCCCTGAGGAGCGGAAGGCCCTGACCGCTCTCAGGAACTACAAAAATATCATCATCAAGCCAGCGACAAAGGCGGGGCTATCGTGGTACTCGACAGAACCTATTATGTCAATGAAATTCGCCAACAACTCAGCGACACCAACACCTACCATCCACTACTTCACAATCCCACGTCCCGTATTTCCACTCTCATACAGGACAAGGTTCAATTTTACAAACAGAATGCCATCATTGTGATGACAAACTAAGTGAATTTTTGACCAACAATCATCCCATTACTCCGGTGTTTTACACTCTGCCCAAGATCCATAAGAATCTGACCTCTCCACCCGGCCGCCCTATAGTCGCATCCACCGACTCGCTACTGTCACCCATTTCTATCACCCTCGAGAAGATCTTGACCCCTCATATTCCCAAAATCCCCTCATATTTAAAGGACACTAACCATTTCCTCTCAATTCTACGATCCATTCCCAGCGTTCCTGACAATTGCCTATTGGTCACATTAGATGTCTCCAGTTTATACACGAGTATTGGTCATCATGAGGCATTCATGCAGTAGACAGGTTCCTCAACACCCACACTGATCTCTCCTCTCCTAAAAAAGAGTTCTGTCTCGATATGCTCGAGGTGGTCCTTACCAACAATTTTTTCCTTTTCGAGGACCAATTTTTCATGCAGTGTAGGGGGACCGCAATGGGTTCCAACGTTGCGCCCCCCTATGCAAATATTTTTATGGACCACTTCGAGCAATGTTACATTTACTCCCATCCGCTATTCGACAGTCAGGTGACACTGTGGAAACGCTATATCGACGACATCTTCCTCATCTGGACAGGTGATGTCACATCTCTCAACTCTTTCTTCACCGACATCAACAATGCCACCAAGGATATCTCATTCACCCTTCATCATAGTGACCACTCCATCAATTTCCTCGACACCACAGTAATCATCAATCCCGACCACACCCTCTCGACAGATTTATACACTAAACCTACGGACAGAAATAGTCTCCTCCTATATTCCAGCTGCCACCCACGACATATTAAAAAGTCTCTACCTCACTCTCAACACTGCCGGGTTGACCGGATCGTTTCAGATCCTCCCACTAGGGATGTACGCCATATTGACATGGACACGAGATTTTCAGCAAGGGGTTACCCGCCTTATGTGAGACCCCCACCCTCTGCCTCAACTCCCAACTCACGAGGTCACAAACGTGTCCCCTTGTAAGTACATATCATCCGTTCAACCCACTCATTAATGGTGTCATCTTCAAGCATTGGCCTCTACTCCATCAGGCATACCCCTCTATTCCTGAATTTGATTCCCGGCCACTTATTTGCCACAAACGGCCCGACAACTTGAGGGACTGTCTTGTAAGAGCCGACATTGGCTCTTCCAGGACATCAGCTAGACAGACCCTCCTCTCATGCCAGCGCAAGGGTACTTTCCCTTGCCTGCACTGTCTTCAATGCTCGCACATCATCAAAGGCGACTCATTCACACATCCACGCACGGGTAAGAAATTCCCGATCCGTGGATATTTCACCTGTGAGTCGAATTTTGTCGTCTACCTGATCAAGTGCCCCTGCGGTCTCGGATATGTGGGTGAGACCACCCAACATATCCGAGACCGCATTAATAAACACAAGTCTACCATTCGCTGTAAATTGACCACTTTACCCATCCCAGCCCATTTCTGTGCCGCAGGTCACACTATACCACAGCTGAGGTTCCAAGTACTCGAACATGTCAAGCAACCCCGCCGTGGCGGCAATCGCATTAAAACACTTAGAGAGCGCGAGGCGTTCTGGATCCATACCCTCCAAACTTTAGAGCCACTAGGGCTCAACAGAGAGTATGAGGCCCCTCGTTAAATCTGTTATGGGTCTTCTGTTTTCTTGTTTTCATGTTCTCTTATTGTCCTATTGAGCACTATATTGTTGAAATCCTGATTTGCCATTAGGTTTCTGAGTCCTCTCCTATAGATCTATATGGTTATACATTCTTGTTTCCACTGTTTCCTGTGCATTATCACGTACTCTTATTCTCTATGTCCTTACATGTCCCCTGTCAGCTAATGATATTAACCCCCTGTCTTCTTTCTTACAGATATCGCACAACTGACCTTCTCCCATCCCTCACATCCTCCTAAAGACACACCCCCATTCACGCTCTACAGCAGGTAATCCCCGCCCTTCTAACTCACCGCCTTCTTCCCACCCATTGCCCGGCTTTCTGTCATGTGACCGCGCACGTCACAGACATGCGCACTATGTGCGTTCCACACGTGCGTCTCAGCGCACGTCACCGGAAGTCACGCACCTCCCATTTCACTGCCGACTTCCTTATAATGGCGCCGTGCGGCAGAGAATTCCACGCCGCTGCAGCCATTCTCCCTGCCACTGTGCCAGCTCCGGATCTCCACTGCAGGTAGCGCCTCTGCCCTGCACTCCCCTGCCACCACTGATGCAAATTACCAACTTATCTCACCTTGCTGCTTTGTTTTTCTAGGCGTCCATTCACCTCACATTGTGATCCTGTCACCCCTTCACCTACGGTATGTAGCACCCACCTCTCTGTTGTTGCTAACTATGTTAACCTGCTGCGCTTCTCTTTTGCCTTCTTCTCTCACTGCTCTCCATTTGTCTCTCTCACGTTCTCTCTCTCTTTTTCCTCTTTTCGTCTCCCTCTCTCCCTCCTTCCTTTCATCTTTTCTTTCTTTCTTTCTTTCTTTCTTTCTCTCTCTCTCCTTTTTTCTCTCTCTCCCTTTCTCTCTTTCTCCTTTTTTTCTCTCTCTTTCCTTTTCTCGCTCTCTCCTTTCTCTCTTTCCTTTTCTCTCTCTCTCCTTCTCTCTCTCCTTTTTTTTCTCTCTCTCTCTTCTTTTTTTTCTCTCTCTCTTTCTCTTTTTTTTTTTTTTCTCTCTCTCTCTCTCCTTTTCTCTCTCTCTCTCCTTTTCTCTCTCTCTCTCCTTTTTTTCTCTCTCTCTTCTTTTCTCTCTCTCTCTTCTTTTCTCTCTCTCTCTTCTTTTCTCTCTCTCTCTCCCTTTTCTCTCTCTCTCTCTCCTTTTTTTCTCTCTCTCTCTCCTTTTTCTCTCTCCCTCCCTCTGTTCTCCTCTCTCTCTTTTCTTTCTCCTCCTTTCTTCTTCTTTCTCCTGTTTCCTTCTCTTTTTTTCTCTCCTTGGTATTGATACTAGCTCCGGCTGTTCAATTTGGTTTTGTACAAACAACCTATCTATGTCATTTGACCATTATATCCCATGGTACATAATGTTACTTTACCTGTATTAATTGTTCTTTTTTCATGTAATTAAGAGCACACTCTGCAATACGTGTGGAACCTTACCTCTATTTGTCCATCTCCGGTTGTCCCTCGAGACCCGCATTTCCCTATTCTGACCAGTGATGTACGTTCCATCCGCAGTATTTCTTCATGAATATTTGTATATATTTCTGTGTATCACTTGTACATAATGCACTCACTATTGTTATTGTCTTCACACCTTTTCAGGCAACAACCTTGAGAAAGGCTCTATGCCGAAACGTTGGTGCTGTTGCTCTGGTTAGGTTCCTTCTGCAGTGTGTCAGTCAATAAAATCACTCACGCATATTCCCTCTTTGTCTTCATTCGAGTGCTGGGGTTCATTTTACTATACTATATGATTCTTTATCCCCATAGCACCTATATTGTGAGTGAACACAGAAAATTGATCAAAAACACAGACCGTACAACAACACTAAATAATTAAGGTGTGAGGGAATTGGTACATATCCAAAAATAATAATAGTGTGTGGGTCATATGGACGTGGTTGACCTACGGTAACATAACAAGGCACCAAGACAGAACAAAAAATTCAAGAGAAAACCGATTAAGTCAAACAGTATATCAATTTTATTATTAAAAATGATTGCCAAAATGGCAGAGAACCTAAAAACAGTGGCATCACATGTATAAATATTTTGTACAGTAGGAGCCGGTATCAAGGTACAGGTACTATATTATTCATCTGAGGCAAAAAATGGCATACAAAAATGTAAAAACTTCAGCTGAATGTTGGTTAGAATGCAATGAAAAAAGGGGGAGGGTTGGTGGAATACCAAAATGATTCAACATCAATAGTGTAGTCATATAGGGAAAAAAAACCAACAAATAACAGCCTGCACATGTATTTTGGTGTGAATGATAGTAAAGAGTGAAGGTTTAAATGAAGGAAGTGTACCAGTGAGGCATATGCAAGAACAGTTGATAACATGCATGAGGATTATAAGATCTATAGTGCAAGGGGTAACTGAGGCAAAGAATTCAGCCAGGGTTTAAGTACAAAAAAGCATATGAAGAGGATTTTTTTACCTAGACACAGAGATACCAGTGCTCGCATGTGATGCCAGCCCCGACGCGCACGTTTCGGCGTCACCTTCGTGCGCGTCGGGGCTGGCATCACATGCGAGCACTGGTATCTCTGTGTCTAGGTAAAAAAATCCTCTTCATATGCTTTTTTGTACTTAAACCCTGGCTGAATTCTTTGCCTCAGTTACCCCTTGCACTATAGATCTTATAATCCTCATGCATGTTATCAACTGTTCTTGCATATGCCTCACTGGTACACTTCCTTCATTTAAACCTTCACTCTTTACTATCATTCACACCAAAATACATGTGCAGGCTGTTATTTGTTGGTTTTTTTTCCCTATATGACTACACTATTGATGTTGAATCATTTTGGTATTCCACCAACCCTCTCCCTTTTTTCATTGCATTCTAACCAACATTCAGCTGAAGTTTTTACATTTTTGTATGCCATTTTTTGCCTCAGATGAATAATATAGTACCTGTACCTTGATACCGGCTCCTACTGTACAAAATATTTATACATGTGATGCCACTGTTTTTAGGTTCTCTGCCATTTTGGCAATCATTTTTAATAATAAAATTGATATACTGTTTGACTTAATCGGTTTTCTCTATATTGTGAGTGGTAGAGCCTTTAATCTCCAAGTATAGACAGACAGACAGACAGACAGAATAAGGCAATTATATATATATAGATATATATAGATAACAATAATTTTATATATTAGTGTATTAACTTAAAAATTGCATGTGTGGTTTTGAGAAAGATTCACTATGTTCATTCCAACTCACTTATTTCCACACTGTCCCAGTACATGGGTGTATGGAAAGGTGGAGGTTGGTGGCTCCTTCAGTCATCTTGTGTCCTATCTGTGTACGGCACAACACGACGATTCTTAATTATTTTACCTCCGGACAACCCTCTATTGATATGTCCAGGATGGACATCTCTGCGATGTGTTCCCTGGTAGTCAGGTGTGACACAATGCAAATGTGACCTCTGCAGCCGATCAGTTGCCCCCTTCAGAGCAGAGGACATTGTATCTGCCACTGTTATGGAATAGTTAAGGTTGGGGAGGCACAGCGTTGGGATCGGAAGAATGGTGTCAGTCAAGGAGGTTAATATACATTGTGGAGCTAAGAATAAGGGGTTGTCCTTTGCACTATAATAGCTATAGCCTAAGAAATCTGCATTTTTAGCCCATTTGCAAAAATGTTTACTTGTGTTTATGGTTTGTTTTTTTTTTTCTAAACCTGATAAGTGGAACGAGATGAACTACGTCAGATCTTTAATGACATTAGTAGCAGCAGTGACGGAGAGGAAGAGGAGGGGGAACGGCAAGAAGAAGAAGACTTAAACATCATTGAAACGGAAGATGATCAAAGAGGGCGTCAAAATGGGCAGGATGGGGGCACCAACCAAATAGGTGAGTGATTGAAATACAGCGGTATGTATAGTACATGTATGAGCTATGGCAGAACGCCTCTGATTAACCTGTCACCAGATTTGTCCCCTATAAGCTGCAGCCACAACCCGTAAGCCCCTATATACAGCGTTCTAGAATACTGTATATAAAAGTACAGGCCAATCTGTATAAGATAAAAAAAAAGAAGGATTTTTGTGTACTCACCGTAAAATCTCTGAGTCTTCATTGGGGGACACAGGACCATGGGTGTATGCTGCTGTGACTAGGAGGCTGACACGAAGTAGACAAAAAAAGGTTAGCTCCTCCCTAGCAGTGTACACCCTGAGCCGGAGGCGGACTTAAATCAGTTTAGTGCACAAACAGTAGGAGGAGTACCAAAACAACCATTCATAAGTCAAGATAATAACTATAACAAAGGAACCGTGCGATAAGTGGCGATAAGTGGCCTGGAAACATGGAGCACTGAAATAGGCAGGCAATCTGTAATAAAACCAAAGAACAACAGGGTGGGTGCTGTGTCCCCCAATGAAGACTCAGAGAAAGAGATTTTACGGTGAGTACACAAAAATCCTTCTTTCTTTGTCGCTCCATTGGGAGACCCAGACAATTGGGTGTATAGCTTCTGCCTCCGGAGGCCACACAAAGTATTACACTTTAAAAAGTGTAACCCCTCCCCTCTGCCTATACACCCTCCCGTGGACCACGTGCTCCTCCGTTTTATGCTTTGTGTGGAAGGAGGCACACATCCACTCATGCATTCTCATAACTTAGTTGTCGGTTGGAAGAAAAGAGGACCCCCACGGGGTCCCCGGCATGTTCCCTTCTCACCCCACTATGTCGGCGGTGTTGTTAAGGTTGAGGTACCCATTGCGGGTACAAAGGCTGGAGCCACATGCCGTCTCCTTCACCATCCCTTAGCGGCTCTGGGAGAAGTGGGATCCTGAGCGGTCATCCAATTGCTGGGACCGTGCTCCATCCGCAGCCCCTGGTGGAACCTGCCGGTTCGGAGCCTCTTCAACCCCAGGGACCGAGCCCTGCTACTTAAAGGTACTCTGTGTCCCCATTGGGGACTGTACAGGGAGCGCACCTTCTTCCCGGAAGCCGCGGTAGTTGTAAAACTGAGGAGGCAGGTGGACTTCCGCGCCGACCGGACCTGCTGGTCGGGCGCGGCCTCAAATTTAGTCCCCGGCTTCACCGCGGCCTAGTCGCGAAAATCCCGCCCCCGGGCCTGCCTGTCAGGGGTAAGGGCGGGATTACCGACATGATGTCGGACGTGACGGCTGGAGCATCCTGCATGTCTTCCTCCCCCCTCACTGACCACTGTGGAGACCCCAGACGGTACCCATTGCGGGTACGGAGGCTGGAGCCACAGGCCGTCTCCTTCACCATCCCTTATGCGGCTGGGAGAAGTGGGATCCTAAGCGGTCATCCATTTGCTGGGACCGTGCTCCATCCGCAGCCCCTGGTGGAACTTGCCGGACTGGAGCCTCTTCAACCCCAGGGACCGGGCCCTGCTACTTAAAGGTACTCTGTGTCCCCATTGGGGACTGTACAGGGAGCGCACCTTCTTCCCGGAAGCCGCGGTAGTTGTAACACTGAGGAGGCAGGTGGACTTCCGCGCCGACCGGGCCTGCTCGTCGGGCGCGGCCTCAAATTTAGTCCCCGGCTTCACCGCGGCCTAGTCGCGAAAATCCCGGGCCTGCCTGTCAGGGGTAAGGGCGGGATTACCGACATGACGTCGGATGTGAGGGCTGGAACATCCTGCATGTCTTCCTCCCCCCTCACTGACCACTGTGGGGAACCCAGACTCCCGCTCTTTGCTGGCGCCGCCCTCGGCCCCACTCCTCCCCTGAGAGCTCCGGCGGCCATTTTCTGGCATTCTGCCGGTGAGTGCTTCTCAGGGGAGCTCAGGGTGAACACAGCACCCGGTGCTGGTCCCCCAAGGGTGCCGGATACACATGTATATATTATATATATTTCTGTTAGGACATTTACCTTCAGTGGTCACTCTCCTAGGAGACAACAGTATGTCGCCCCAAGGAGCTAAGCTACTAAGGCACAGGTTTTTCTCGCGGTCTGTACCTCTTGTGGGGCTATGTTACCTGCGGGATCCACCTACCCTCACTGTGAGCAATGCTCAACTCCTGCCTTGCTTGCTCAGCCGGAGCCTCGGGCACTGGTGGGCCCCTCGGCTCATGTAGACCCCCCTGCTCCCCCTGAGCAGGCTGCAGGGACAGAGTCACCGGTGTTGGCCCTCAGTCATTTTCATATGAACAAATGGTCTTCTAAGCTCCTTGAGGCATTGCAGTCCAGACCGGACCTTTCACAGGCCCTGGCCCTGTTAGCTTGTCTCACCCGGGCCCCGCTTGGTTAGCGCCGCAGCGCGCTCCCAGGTTGAGCCCTAGGTCTCAGGCGGAGGACTCCTGACCGGACCGCAGTCCAAGACCGGCTAAGCGGTCTCGCTGGGACTCTTCCCCGACTTCCTCACGCTGCTAGGGATCCCAGCTTGAGGACTCTCAGGAAGACGAGGAGGACGGGGGAGCTCAGGGCTCTGGCCCTGACTTCACCCTTAAACTTGATACTCCTGAGGGGGACGCCTTAGTAAATGATCTTATCTCGTCCATCAACCAGGTGCTGGATCGCTCTCCTCCGCCTCCTCCTGTAGAGGAGTCGGCTTCTCAGCAGGAGAAACACCAGTTTCGGTTCCCCAAACGTACACTCAATACGTTTTTTGATCACTCTAACTTCAGGGATGCTGTCCAGAAACCCACAGCGGTCCCGGACAAGCGCTGGGTTAAACGTCACACGCGTTACCCCTTTCCATCTGAAGTCGTTAAGGGTTGGGCTCATTCTCCCAAGATGGGTCCTCCAGTCTCCAAATTGGCTGCTAGGTCCGTTGTGTCTGTTGCAAATGGCTCATCCCTGAAGGATGCCACTGACAGACAGAGCTCTTGGTGAAGTCCATCTATGAGGCCACGGGCGCGTCTTTCGCCCCGGCCTTTACAGCCGTGTGGGCTCTCCAAGCAATCTCGGCTTGTCTGAAGGAGTTTAATGCTGTCACATGGAATTTTGCTCCGCATGTTCCGTCTTTGACTCTCGGGCATCAGCCTTTTCGTCCTACGCCATGAACGCCGTCCTGGACTCCACTAGCCGCACGGCTGTAGCATATGCTAACTCCGTGGCAGTTCACAGGGCCATGTGGCTGAAGGTTCTTAACTGGTTTGCCCTTTTCTGGCGACCGTTTATTTGGCGAACGATTGGACGATATTATTAAGGAATCCAAGGGAAAGGACTCCTCCTCCTTACCCCAGTCCAAACCTAAGAGACCTCAGAAAAGAAAAATGTCCAATCGAGGTTTCGGTCCTTTCGTCCCTCCGCCAAGCCACATTCTTCTTCGTCCAGCAGGCCGGAGAAAGGCCACAGGAACTCATATGCGTGGCAGCCCACGTCACGACCCCAAAAGGCCGCAGGGGGCACTGCCTCCAAAACGGCCTCCTCATGACTCTCGGCCTCCCCTAGCCGCATCCTCGGTCGGTGGCAGGCTCTCCCGCTTTGGCGGCGCCTGGTGGCCACAAGTTCAAGACCGATGGGTGAGAGACATTCTTTCTCATGGTTACAGGATAGAGTTCAGTTCTCGTCCTGCGGCTCGTTTCTTCAGAACCTCTGAGCCCCTTCTCAGGTGGCGTGTCAACAAAGCCTTGCCGTCGCTCTGGCGTCTCTCCAGCTACAAAATAGCTTTCTCTGCAGGCAGGGGTGCAATCACTTCTTCGGAGTCAGTCACACCCCTTAAGGCGCCTCATGCACTTCCTGGGGAAGATGGCTGCAGCTATGGAGGCAGTGCCGTTTGCGAACCAAGGCGGCACTCGCAGTCGTCAAGCCTTCCAGGAAGTCCGACGGATTCTGCAGTGGGTGGAAACCACAGGCTCCACCATCTCCGCAGTTCACATCCCGGGCGTAGAAAACTAGGAAGCAGATTTTTTCAGTCGTCAGCGCGCATGGTCGCGGGGGAATGGTCTCTGCACCCAGAAGTGCTTCGAGAGATCCATCGCTGCTGGGGAACGCAGGACGTCGATCTCTCAAGGTCCCGGCTTTCATGGCACGGTCTCAGGATCACAGACCTCTGGCAGCGGACGCTTTAGTCCAGGATTGGTCGCAGTTTCGTCTGCCTTATGTGTTTCCCCCTCTGGCGATGCTGCCCAGGGTACTACGCAGGATCAGGTCCGACTGCCGTCGCGCCATTCTCGTCGCTCCAGACTGGCCGAGACGGTCGTGGTATCCGGATCTGTGGCATCGCACGGTGGGTCAACCGTGGGCACTTCCAGACCGCCCAGACTTGCTGTCACAAGGCCCGTTTTTTCCATCTGAATTCTGTGGCCCTCAACTTGACTAGGTGGCCATTGGTCCCTGACTCCTAGAGTCTTCAGGGTTATCTCAGGATGTCATTGCCACCATGAGACAAGCCAGGAAGCCAACGTCCGCCAAGATCTATTACAGGTCTTGGCAAGGCTTTCTATCCTGGTGCGCTAATAACGGCTTCCTCCATGGCCGTTTGCCTTACCCACATTCCTTTCATTCCTACAATTTGGAATGGACAAAGGTTTGTCCCTCGGCTCTCTCTCTAGGGCCAAGTATCCACGCTCTCCGTGTTTTTCTTTCAAAAGCGTCTAGCCAGGCTTCCGCAGGTCCGCACGTTCCTGCAGGGGGTCTGCCACATGGTTCCACCTTACAAACGTCCGTTGGAACCCTGGGATGTTAGCAGAGTCCTGACGGCTCTTCAAAAGCCGCCTTTTGAGCTGTTGCGGGAGGTCTCTCTTTCCCGTCTTTCGCAGTAGGTGGCCTTCCTGGTGGCAGTCACATCACTTCAGAGAGTGTCTGAGCTTGCAGCGCTGTCATGCAAGGCTCCCTTCCTGGTTTTCCCCCAGGATAAGGTGGTTCTTCGTCCTGTCCCGGAATTTCTCTCTAAGGTGGTATCTCCTTTTTCATCTAAATCAGGATATCTCCTTGCCTTCCTGTTGCCCTAATCCAATTCACCAGTGGGAAAAGGTTTTGCACTCTTTGGATCTAGTGAGAGCACTCCGGTTCTACGTGTCTCGCACGGCGCCCCTGCGCCGTTCAGATGCGCTTTTTGTCCTTGTCGCTGGCCAGCGTATGGACTCTCAGGCCTCCAAGTCAACCTTGGCTCGGTGGATCAAGGAACCGATTCTCGAGGCCTACCGTTCTTCTGGGCTTCCGCTCCCTTCAGGGCTGAAAGGCCATTCTACCAGAGCTGTAGGTGCGTCCTGGGCATTGCGGCACCGGGCAACGGTTCAGCAGGTGTGTCAGGCAGCCACGTGGTCTAGTCTGCACACTTTCACGACGCACTATCAAGTGCATACCTATGCTTCGGCAGACGCCAGTCTAGGTAGGCGAGTCCTTCAGACGGCGGCTGTCCACCTGTAAGAAGGGGCCGTTTTCGGCTCTTTTTATTGAGGTATTCTTTTACCCACCCAGGGACTGCTTTTGGACGTCCCAATTGTCTGGGTCTCCCAATGGAGCGACAAAGAAGGGAATTTTGTTTACTTACCGTAAATTCCTTTTCTTCTAGCTCCTATTGGGAGACCCAGCAGCCGCCCCTGTGCCCTTCGGGCTGGTTGTTCTTTTGGGTTATGGTCTTCAGTTCTCCGAACATCCTTCGGATTGAATTTACCCTAGACCAATTTATAAGTTTCCTCCTTCCTGCTTTTGCACCAAAACTGAGGAGCCCGTGGTCCACGAGAGGGTGTATAGGCAGACGGGAGGGGTTACACTTTTTAAAGTGTAATACTTTGTGTGGCCTCCGGAGGCAGAAGCTATACACCCCAATTGTCTGGGTCTCCCAATAGGAGCTAGAAGAAAAGGAATTTATGGTAAGTAAACAAAATTCCCTTCTCTTTAGTTTCATTGGGAGACACAGGACCGTGGGACATCCAAAAGCAGTCCCTGGGTGGGAAGAGGTAAGCACTGCGGATAGGAAGGAAAACTCCCTCCCTCGGCGGGCTTGCCCAAGAGCTGAATGCACCTACCTTGTTATCGGTGTGCTACTGCCTCCTGCAAAAACTTTTTTGCCCAAGACAGGCCTCTGCCGATGCTTGGGTGTGAATATGGTAGAACCTAGAAAAGGTATGCAGACTAGACCAGGTGGCGGTCCTGCGGACCTGGTTGGCCGACGCCTGATGCGTAATCGCCCAAGAGGTTCCCAGTGCACGGGCAGAGTGCACCTTTACTCCCCGTGGTGGAGCTCTGTCCTTTATCCAATAGGCCTCGGAAATGGTGGAACGGATGCATCTGTCAGTCGTGGCCTTGGATACCGGCATGCCCCTCTTGGAACCGGATGGAAGGATGAACAGACATCCGTCTGACGGAAAGGTGCGGTCATGGAGATGTAAATTCTGAGGACTCGCAGCAGATCCAGAGTGTGCGGGACCCTTTCCAGGTTGTGAGAAGGACCAGGACCGGAGGACGGAAAAAACAATCTCATTTGGATGGAAAGGCGAGACCACCTTGGGCAGAAGTTTGGGATCCGGCCGTAGCACCACCTTGTCCTGGTGGAAGACCAGAAAAGGGGTAAGGACAAAGAGAGCTGCCAGCTCTGACGTTCTTCGCATAGAAGTGATGGCGACGGGAAGCAACCTTTCCAAAACAGGTGGGAAAGTAAGGATCTCGTAAGGTGCAAACGGCGGATCTTGAAGCGAACCTCGCACTAGCATAAGAACCCACGGTTCTACTGAACGACGAGTACGGCGGAGCTAGATGGGTAACTCCCTGGATGAAGGTCTTGATTCGCGGGCGAGAGGAGAGAGTCCTCAAACAGAATTGACAGAGCCGACACTTGACCTTTAGGCGTGGCGAGTGCTAGACTCGCATCCAGACCTGACTTGAGGGAAGGGAGAAGGGGAGAGAAGAGATGCTCTGTTCTTCAGACCACCGGAGGAAAAAACTCTCCCCATGCGGTAGTGGATCCTCGTAGAAGATGGCGTCCTGGCCTTAATCATTGTCTGTATCACCCCTGTCGAAAGGCCTGCCTGAGCTATTACCCAGGATTCAATCGCCAGGCTGTCAAATATAGGACCTCTGAGTTCTGGTGGGAGAGAGGGCCCTGCCACAGAAGATCTGGACGGTCTGGAAGGTGTCACGGGGCGTCCACATGGAGATGAATGAGTTCCACGAATCATGCTCGTCTGGGTCACTGTGAAGCCAATAGGATGACTGGAAATCCTTCCGCCTTGAGGGTCCTGAGAACCTTCGGGATCAGGGGCAGCAGTGGGAAGAAGCACCGGGTCCTGCAGTGGTTACCTGTGTCGACCCATAGCGCCAGGTGGTCGCGGTACCCCGCGATGAACCTTGGCACCTGACAGTCGCATTGGGAGGCCACTTGGACCACCTTAGGAGTCCTTCATCTGCCGCAGATCTGGTTGAAGACTTCCCCGTTGAGGGATCATGTGCCTGAAGCGAGGCTTTCCCTAACCAGATAGGCGTCTTAAATATCCAGCGACGTCAGAACATCGCCGACTACCGTAGACGCGATCACAGAGCGGAGGGACTCTATGCAAAATGCTCGAGGTCTCACTGACTTGTTGAGAAGATTCGGGTAGAGGCCGAGACGGACCGAGCCGTCCTTGTTGGGGACCACAAGAGGTTGGAATAAAACCCCTGGAAGCATTCTGAGGGAGGGACTGGTACCACAACTCCAGATTGTAGGAGAGACTCTATGGCGACGAGGAACGCGCGAGCGTCTGGAGGGCGAGAACGGAAAAAACGTCTCTGTGGCATTGAAGCGAACTCTATTTCGTAGTCTGAGACAAAGATCTCTCTGCCCTAGGCATCTGTATTGAAGGGGAGCCAGACATGATGGAAGCGGGACAGGAGCCCCCCCCCCCACCACTAGTCTGGCGCTGCTGCATGCAGACCGCGAGTCATTTGGAGGAGCAGCGTTGAGACCTGGAGGCGGACTTCGTGGACTGGTGGGGACACGAACGCCAGGAGGGATTGGTCTTCAAAGACAGAGCCTTCCTGTTCCTCCGAGGGGAGCGTGTTTACTAAGTTGATGTGTTCTGGATGCGTTTGGCCGAAATTAGGGGAGAGAGGTACTCTTTCCTCCCGTAGTCTCGGAGGTCAACTGGACTAGCCTATCCCCGAAAGACGTTCCCCCTAAGAACGGAAGAGACGTCAGCGACCTTTTAAAGGTCGCATCCGCATTCCAGGTCCCGAGCCAGAGGGCTCGACAGATGGCCATACTGTTGATACAGGCCCGGGCCGTTCAATTGGCAGACGCCAGGGCTGCGTTGCGAAGGTACTCACCAGTTCCGGAACGGCAGAGACGGCACGGAGTCCACCCAGGACATCAGCGCCTTTGCCACCCAAACCGAGGCAAAGGATGTGCCCGCTGCTTCGAAGGCAGAAACGGGCCAACCTGTCAATGGTACAGTCCGTGGAGTCGTTGAGAGACGCACTGTTAAGAGGAGGACTGTGAGAACTATACAGGCGGGATACTGGCGGAGCGACCGGGAGTCTGCCCATTCTTTTCGGAGTCCCTCAGAGAAGGGATAATGTAAATTAATGGACTTACCGCTGGTAAACACCCTGTCCGGCAGTTGCCTGTGGTTGCTCCGTAACTCAGCGATCTCTGGATGTCCACTGAATGCATTATGGACTCGCTTCGTAAGCTTAAAGGAGACTTGGGTGCTCTGAGAAGAGACTGGGTCCACCTGTACCATCAGAGTCTGATTCACCGCTTCTACCAGGCTATCCACCATGCGCCGAACATCAGTCGCCTGCTCGGAATCCAGCAGAGGGTACATCTGAGCCATCACCCGAGAGGTCGAAGGACTCCCGGGAGGAGAGGAGTCTGGACCTGGGGATGCGGGAGAAGCCTGGGAGGACACTGAAGACGAGACCTGGCGGGTCCGCTTCTGAGCCGTAGCAGAGGACTGTGGGACGGGGCTCATTTCCACTTGAGGAGGCTGCGCTAGGCCTGTGGAGGGTAGACCGAGCGTCTGGAAGAGATGCAGAGCTTGCGGAATGGTCCGAGAAGCCTGAGCTGGGGAGTCTACGGACTGAAACAGGGATGCCGACCAGTCGGAGGAGGCGGGAAGCTGGACCCTGCAGGATCGGAGGCTGCGTGGCAGCACCTGAGGCGTCGGTGTCCTGTGGGCGCTGCGGGTCTGCATAGCAGCCTGTGCATAGCAGGACATCCTGGCCTAGGGGGAATTCACCAAGGCAAGGGGACCTGTTTGGATCGGGCGGACCAGGTTTATTTAAAAGGTACTCTCGCTGGGGCTGCTAGGCAGGAGACAAGAGAACGACCAAACTGTCGCTAATCAGTGAGAGCTATCTAGTGAGGGTTATCTCCGTAGGAGCAGAGGGTACCCAGGTCCTGTGTGCTGCCCACCAGTCCAGAGAGAAGAATCCAGGTCACACCGAAGCCAGAAGGTAAAAAAGAGAATTTTGTTTACTTACCGTAAATTCTTTTTCTTATAGTTCCGACATGGGAGACCCAAACCATGGGTGTATAGCTTCTGCCTCCGGAGGACACACAAAGTACTACACTCAAACGTGTAGCTCCTCCCTCCGGGCTATATACACCCCCTGGATGACAATCTAACCAGTTCAGTGCAAAAGCTGAAGGAGGACATCCACCCATAAGTAGAGATAGAATAAAACTCGGAATAGCCGGAACTCTGTCTACTAACAGCCGGTGAAACACACGGAACAAAAAACTGCCAACAGGCAACAGGGAGGGTGCTGGGTCTCCCATGTCGGAACTATAAGAAAAAGAATTTACGGTAAGTAAACAAAATTCTCTTTTTCTTTATCGTTCCTCTTGGAGACCCAAACCATGGGACGTTCAAAAGCAGTCCATGGGTGGGAAATAAACCAACTGAGAAGTAGGCAAAACCTAACTTCACAAATGGGCGACAGCCGCCTGAAGAATGCGTCTGCCCAAGCTCGCATCTGCCGAAGCATGAGCATGCACTTGGTAGTGCTTCGAAAAAGTGTGCAGACTGGACCACGTGGCAGCCTGACAAACCTGCTGAGCCGTAGCCTGGTGCCTGAAAGCCCAGGAGGCACCGACAGCTCTGGTCGAGTGCGCCTTAATCCCTGGCGGGGGAGGCACCTGAGAACACTGGTAGGCATCGGTGATAGCCGACCTGATCCAACGAGCTAGGGTCGGTTTAGAAGCAGCGAGACCCTTGCGCTGACCAGTGGTTAGCACAAAAAGTGAGGTGCACCGCCTAAAAACGGCGGTGCGTGACACATAGATTCGGAGCGCTCGCACCAAATCCAAAGTATGCAACGCCTTCTCAAAGCGATGCACAGGGGCCGGACAAAGAGAAGGCAATGAAATGTCCTGGTTAAGGTGGAAGGGAGACACCACCTTAGGGAGAAAGTCCGGAGACGGACGAAGAACCACCTTGTCTTGGTGAAACATCAAAAAGGGGGATTCCGAAGAGAGCGCAGCCAAATCAGAAACTCTCCTGAGAGAAGTTATGGCTACTAGAAAAACAACTTTCTGTGAAAGTCTAAACAAGGGAACCTCCCTGAGCGGCTCAAAGGGGGGTTTCTTTAAGGCCGTGAGGACCAGATTAAGGTCCCAGGGATCCAAGGGCCGCCGGTAAGGAGAAATGATGTGAGATGCGCCCTGCATGAAGGTGCGCACCTGAGCCAGTCGGGCGATACGCCGCTGGAACAAAACCGACAGAGCCGACACCTGTCCCTTGAGGGAATTGAGGGACAGTCCTAGCTGTAGACCAGACTGTAGAAAAGACAGGATGGTCGGCAAGGAGAACGGCCAAGGGGCATGGTCGGAAGAGCGACACCAGGACAGGAAAATCCTCCAAGTCCTGTGGTAAATCTTGGCCGAAGAAGACTTCCGAGCCTGAGTCATGGTGGAAATGACCTCAGAGGGAATGCCTGAAGCAGTCAGGATCCAGGACTCAAGAGCCACGCCGTCAATCTGAGAGCCGCAGAATTCTGGCGGAAGAACGGACCTTGAGAGAGAAGGTCTGGACGGTCCGGGAGATGCCACGGCACCTCTACGGACAGACGGAGCAGGTCTGGGTACCAAGCTCGCCTGGGCCAGTCCGGAGCAATGAGTATGACTCGACGGCCCTCCATTCTGATCTTGCGCAGAACCCTGGGCAAGAGCGCCAGAGGGGGAAACACATAGGCCAGACGGAACTGAGACCAATCTTGAACCAGTGCGTCTGCTGCGAAGGCTTGAGGATCGTGGGAGCGAGCCATGTAAACCGGAACCTTGTTGTTGTGCCAGGATGCCATGAGATCCACTTCCGGAGTGCCCCACTTGCGGCAGATTGATCTGAACACTGCCGGATGCAGGGCCCACTCGCCGCTGTCCACGGTTTGACGGCTGAGGTAATCGGCCTCCCAGTTTTCCACGCCTGGGATGTGGACTGCAGATATGGTGGACTTGGAGTCCTCCGTCCACTGGAGGATTCGTTGAACCTCCAAAATCGCCAGACGGCTGTGAGTCCCGCCCTGGTGATTGATGTAGGCAACCGCTGTCGCGTTGTCCGACTGAACTCGAATGTGCCTGCCCGCCAACAGGTGGTGAAAGGCTAGGAGAGCTAGAAACACAGCTCTGATCTCCAGCACATTGATCGAGAGGGCTGATTCGGACGGAGTCCAAGTGCCCTGTGCTCGGTGATGGAGAAATACTGCTCCCCAACCGGAAAGGCTGGCATCCGTGGTGAGAATCACCCAGGACGGAGTCAGGAAGGAGCGTCCCTGTGACAGAGAGAGGGGCCGAAGCCACCACTGAAGGGAGCTCCTGGTTTGTGATGACAGAGCCACCAGCCTGTGCAAGGAAGAGATCCGCTTGTCCCAACAGCGGAGAATGTCCAGCTGCAGGGGACGCAGATGGAACTGGGCAAAGGGAACCGCTTCCATTGACGCCACCATCTGACCCAGCACCTGCATGAGGTGTCTGATGGAATGACGGCGGTGCCTCAGCAGAGAGCGCACCGCCAGCCGAAGGGACTGCTGTTTGACTAAGGGCAACTTGACAAGTGCCGGCAGAGTCTCGAATTGCATCCCTAGGTACAAAAGCACCTGGGTCGGGGTCAGAGTGGACTTGGGCAGGTTGACAAGCCACCCGAACTGAACTAGCGTGGCGAGAGTGAGAGAGACACTCCGCTGGCAGTCTGCACTGGATGAGGCCTTGACTAGAAGGTCGTCCAGGTAAGGAATCACTGCCAACCCCTGGAGGTGCAGGACCGCAACCACTGCTGCCATGACCTTGGTGAATACTCGAGGAGCCGTGGCTAAGCCGAAGGGGAGAGCCACGAATTGGAAATGTTCCTTTCCGATTGCAAAGCGTAGCCAACGCTGGTGTGAAACCGCAATAGGCACATGCAGATAGGCATCTCTGATGTCGATGGATGCCAGAAAATCTCCTTGGGTCATTGAGGCAATGACCGATCTCAGAGATTCCATGCGAAAGTGCCGCACCTGAACATGCTTGTTGAGAAGCTTGAGATCCAGGATGGGCCGGAAGGAACCGTCCTTCTTGGGGACTAGAAAGAGGTTTGAGTAGAAACCGCTGAACCGTTCCCGGGCGGGAACCGGAACAATTACACCGTTGGCCTGCAGGGATGCCACGGCCTGAGAGAAGGCGGCGGCTTTGGAGCAGGGGGGGGTGGACAGAAAAAATCTGTTTGGCGGGCTGGAAGAAAATTCTATCCTGTAGCCGTGGGAGATGATATCCCGCACCCACTGATCGGAGACGTGTTGAAACCACACGTCGCCAAAGTGGGAGAGCCTGCCACCGACCAAGGACGTTGCTGGCGCAGCCAGATAGTCAAGAGGAGGCTGCCTTAGTGGCAGCGGCTCCTCCGGTCTTTTGAGAACGCGGCTTTGCGCGCCAGTTGGGTTTACGATTTTTGGCTGCGGTAGTGGACGAGGTCAAGGGCTTAGAGGATGACCAGTTAGAGGAACGAAAGGAACGAAACCTCGATTGGTTCCTGCCCTGGACAGGTTTCTTGGCTTTAGTTTGTGGCAAGGAAGTACTCTTCCCGCCAGTAGCTTCCTTAATTATGTCATCCAGCTGTTCCCCAAACAGCCGGGACCCAGCAAAAGGGAGACTCGCAAGGAACTTCTTATAGGAAGCGTCTGCTTTCCACTCTCGAAGCCACAAGATCCTGCGGATCGCTAGGGAGTTAGCGGAGGCCACCGCCGTGCGGTGAGAAGCCTCCAGGATGGCAGACATGGCGTAGGATGCAAAAGCCGAAGCTTGAGAAGTTAAGGCATCCGTCTCAGGAATAGAGTCCCTGGTGAGGGAATGCATCTCCGCCAGAGAGGCAGAGACTGCCTTAAGAGCCCACACTGCCGCAAAAGACGGGGAGAACGAGGCTCCTGCCGCCTCATATACAGACTTGGCCAGAAGGTCAACCTGGCGGTCAGTGGGATCCTTAAGAGAAGTGCCATCAGCCACAGCTACGACTGTGCGGGCTGAGATTCTGGACACCGGAGGGTCTACCATTGGTGACTGTGCCCATTCCTCAACCACCTCTGGTGGAAAAGGAAAACGGTCATCTGAACTACGCTTCGGAAAACGTTTGTCAGGACAGGCCCTGGGCTTGGTAACAGTGGTGTGAAAGCTGGAGTGGTTAAAAACATACTCCTAGGTTTCTTAGGAGAGGTAAACTGGTGTACCTCTACCAGAGAGGCTTGTTCCTCTGACTCTTGTGGGTTGAGGTTCAGAACGGAGTTAATGGATGCAATCAAGTCACTGACATCCGCATCACCCTCAGACAAGTCAATGGGGTACATAGAGGTAGCGTCTGAGCCCACAGTTAACGAGTCCTCCTCGCCCTGCACCTCGGCTCGTGAATCAGAGCCGTGGGACGAGGAAGTAGAAGGGTCCCTGCGTCTCCGTTTAGGGGGACGGGGTCCTAGGACATGCTCTGAGAGCTCTGCAGAGCTCGGAGCAGCAGAGGCACCCTGAGAAGGGGGCTGATGCATGGACAGCAGTGTCCGGGACAACTGCCCCATGGAGTCGGCAAAAGACTGGGAAATAGCTTGTGAGAAGGACGCTACCCAAGCCGGGGGTTCAGCCACCGGAGCCGGAGCAGCCAGAGGGACCCCTGAGGAGGCTCCAGGCTGAGACACAACCATATTAGCACAGGCATCACAATGTGGGTATGTGCTTGGCTCTGGCAGAATGAGCTTACAAGCAGTGCATATAGCGTACATGTTTGCAGCCTTGCTTCGGGTGACAGACATGCTGCTGAGGTGGCAGCTCTGCAGCAAGAATACACTCCTGTAGAATGCCCTGAGAGTGTATAATAAAAAGCCCACAACCAGAGGTTGTGGCTTACCAGCCCGCTCTCTGTGTGCCCTCCGGATTCCACAGCTCCAAGCCCCAGTGAAGCGTCAGCCTTCCTAAACAGCAGCAGCTGCAGCATCCAGCGCCGTCAGTGTAGAACGCTGAGAAAATGGCGCTGGGAGGAGGAGGGGGGGCGTGTATTAGCCCAAGAGCGGGAAAACGGAGGGCCAGGGAGAGATACAGGGGAGGAAACATCTCCCCAGAGAGGAGTGTCCTCCCCTGCTGGCCGAGCGGTGGGCGGCGCCACGCTATGCATACTGTATGCATGACATGCAGAGGAGCCGAAACCGAAACTAGGCCCAAACTGAAGCCGGGGCCTAGATTTTAAAGTGCGGCCGACGAGCAGGCACCTTCGGCGCGGTTCTCAGGGGAAACCCCCAGAACCGGCCGGAAATTACAGTAACGATACAACACATACTGTCCCCCTAGTAAAAAATACCCGGGACCCCTGAAAAACGTCTCAATACTTAGCTTTGAGACGCAGGGCCATGTCCCTGGAGAGGGGGGTAAATGCTCCTTCCAGCAGGGACCAGACAGGGCTGCGGATGGAGACCGGTCTTCTGCAAGCAGAGAGGACCGTGACGGCTCCCACTTCAACCCAGAGCCTCTAAGAGGATGTGAAGGAGCGCGGCATGTGAAGGCTCCAGCCTTATAAGTCAACCTTAACAGCACCCCGACAGAGTGGGGTGTGAAGGGACATGCCGGGAGTCCAGACTGGACCCGCTTTTCTTCCATATCTTTAAAATTAAAATAAAAATGAAAAAATATCAGAGAATGCAAGTGTGTGTACCTCCTGAAACACAAAGCATTGAACTGGTTAGATTGTCATCCAGGGGGTGTATATAGCCCGGAGGGAGGAGCTACACGTTTGAGTGTAGTACTTTGTGTGTCCTCCGGAGGCAGAAGCTATGCACCCATGGTTTGGGTCTCCCATAAGGAACGATAAAGAAAGAACAGCGCGCTGCTGCCTCATACGTAGAAAAAGGGTTGAGACCCCATGGATAAATGATCTAAAGGGGGTTGTGTGGTGGTACACATATCAAATCTGTTTGCCAGAGCAGTAGCTTTCTCCAGAGGGCGATTCTGGCATTACAATTCATGCCCGGTTCTGACTATTTAAACTCCTGGGAAACTGGATCAGAACCAGGAAGCCATCATTAGAGCATATAAGGGGAGCCTCCAAGGACTCCCAGACCTCTACAAGACACATTTACACTCTGCCTTACATCCACATAAAGTGACAGATTAAAGCTAATCTACCTGTGTAGCAAAGCTTATAGTTCTCAAGACCTCATCATATGAGAAAATGAGGCCATTTCAAAAGTACCTAGAAGCAACTCTGCTAATAGTTAAGCTGTGCTACACAGGCAGACCGGGAGGCAGAACAAGATGGCGATGGGACACTGGAGTTGGCTGGGGGAGGGGCCGTGTGAGGGCGGGAAACAGGGCATCCACCGCCCACACTGTGATGCCTGGAGGCTGAGCGGTGGGTGGAGTCGGGGGCGGAACAGCCGGCGAGCCAATAGCGCTGCAGCATGGGGCGTGGCTGGGTCGCAGGGAGACTAGGCCGAGACCGGGGCCTAAATTTTCAGGCGCCTGAGGGGGAGAAGGTAGGGGAGAGACGGTCCTACCTGACATCCGCGGCGCTGCTCCAGGGATGGTCCGGTGTGCAGGCGGAAGGCTCTGCACTTGCCTTTGTGCAGCGCACACCTGAAGGTAAGGCTGCGGGCTCCAGGGACGCAAGGAGAGGCAGAGAGGTGGATGCCGGGTGGGGGGAGGGAGCTCCTCTGTGACTGTAGGCAGCGGTGCGGGCCCCATCCGAAAGGTGAAACGCTGCGGGGGTCCAACCTCTGTAGCTTGTCCCGGTGCACCCTTTGGGGGTAATACTGCAGGGTGGATCAGGGGTGCCCATGTAGGATCTGCCCCACATGCACTCCTGGGAGTGGTACCACGGGAATGGACTGGGGAGAGGGCCCGACATCTCAAACCTCTGCGACCCTGGGGAGTGGTACCCACAGGGCTGGAGGGAATAAGGGTGAATATAGGCGACACCTGCAGAAACAGAGAAGCAGGAGAATGAGAGCGATGAGCGTTGCCGAGAAAAAATGAAAAATACGCAAGAAAAATATGGCTGAGGGGAGCCGAGATGGCCCACATCAGCCTCCTACGACGCTAAGCAAAAAACTGATTTAAGTCCGCCTCCGACTCAGGGTGTACACTGCTAGGGAGGAGCTAACTTTTTTTGTCTACTTGGTGTCAGCCTCCTAGTCACAGCAGCATACACTCACGGTCCTGTGTACCCCAATGAAACGAAAGAGAAAAACGCTTTTATTATACTCCCCTGCAAACTGTCTGATCCGATGGGTGTCGCTGGTCTCAGTCCGGTGCCTCCTATCTTCTTGCAATTGCTGTCCTCCTTCCCTGCTTCGCGTGGATGATGCGTCCTAAGTCATCCATTGTGCTTTTGCACATGTGCACGTCTCTGTCCTTCTGAGGGCAGATCAAAGTATTGTAGTGCGCATGCGCGGACGTTCAATGACCTTTTCCCACACCTGCGCATTACAGTAAAATTAAAAATACATTATAAATACTTCCAATCACTTGTAGCAGATCTCATGTGTTTCTGAATAAGTATTTTATTTCTTTTCAGTATTAGAATTGCAGAAACAGGTTGAAAATTTACAGAAGAAACTGCGGGAGACTCAAGAGAGAAGGAAACGTCAGGAAGAGCTGATTATGAAGGTGGAGAATGTTGCTCTAAAGGTAAGGAAACAGCAGGGCTGCATCTATTGGATATCCTGGATCAATGTAATGTTTGTATTCTCACTATTCTCTTTTTTTTGATCTGTAAACCCCCCAGACTCGTCTACAAGCGGTGCTCGATGAATTCAGGCAGCAGGAAGACCGCGAGAAGCAACAGGTGAGATGTCCTCCGACGTGTCGGCCTTCTGATCTTTGTACTTTGCCGACGGCTGCTTGTTGTGTTCTGTTCTGAAGCATTTATTATTTTATACCTGCATGCTTGGCATCGCTGCAAGTGCACAGCCCCATAACATATAGCTAACATGTTACATTATGGTGAATGGCTGAATGTTATGATTAATATGTAGTAATCAATGAGTTATATGCAACTGAAAATAGTGCTGTCACGGGGTTCTCCTCCGATATCACACAATCAACAGAGCGAGAGATGACTGAACAATCCAAAGAATATTCCATGCAATCCAGAATGTCCATCAAATAATCCACCACACAGAGGGTAAAATAGTCCAGTAATGGCATAAATGTCCCGGGGATGAGTCACAATCTCCCAGCAGTCCTTTTCTAGGGAAATCGGGGTTTCTCAACAGCTCTCTGAGGTGCTGCCTGTAGCTGCAGCTTCTCCCCCAACGGATCAGCTTTCTTCCTTGTCTCTTGAAGTTATCATACAGACTTTTTACCTGGAGATTATTCAGAGAGTTTGGTTGAATTCAAGGCACCCCCTCCCCCCAGACCTAGGGACTGAAACACTGTAGGGGGTGAGTCCCAGTATTTGGAGAGCTGAGGAGTAAACAATGGACAGTCAAGAAATGGGGGTTTAACAAAAAGAAAGCAAATGGTAACTGAGCTAAGTTAATTAACTTGCAGACAAGATAAGTACGGAGAATGAATGGACCAAGGCTCCTAAAATATAAACCTATAAAAAATTATACACCCCCCCCCCCCCCCCCATATTCCACCTTCACAAGTGCCATTGAATAATAAGTCATCCAGTATAAAACAAGTCATTGTATAGCTACTTTGATGGGGGGAAAAGAAAGTTATCGTCTCTGCAGTCTTTAAAGCCAAAATAGGCGTGTTACTTACGGTGGATCAATGTTGTTTGGGCTGGTTGCTTCATCATTGGGGGGTTTTTTTGCTTAGACACAGCTGTGCTTATTTGAGTACTTTTGGATTGACAACCTTGATTACTGTTCCCCCATAATAAATGTGGCACTGGCAGCACAATAAAAATTAAGGGATTAGTCAGATGGCCATATTTTCAGTCATTATGCTAGCCCTGTGCTCAAGAGAGGTGGCATAAGGTGGATTGTTTCTCCTTGAGGAGAATGCCAAGACTGCATAAGGAGATTTATAGGCCATGCAATGCTTTTCTGGGAATTTAAAGGGAACCTGTCACCAGGTTTTTTTCCCATAGGAACTGCGGCCACCACCAGTGAGCCCTTATATACTTTATTATACTCAACTGACCAAAAAAAATCACTGCATGCATTAGTCTAATTCGATTTAATCCCTATTATGACTAATGACGTGCCATGTCCAGTCTTCTCCCTGCTATTGATGCGTTCGAGGACCCGTCCATGGGCCCCCTGGGCCGAGGACCCGTCCTGTCCACGGGCCTCCTGGGCCAAGGACCCGTCCTGTCCACGGGCCTCCTGGGCCAAGGACCCGTCCCGTCCACGGGCCTCCTGGGCCGAGGACCCGTCCCGTCCACGGGCCTCCTGGGCCTCGGACCCATCCCATTCACGGGCCGCCTGGGCCGAGGACCCGTCCCGTCCACGGGCCTCCTGGGCCTGGGCCGAGGACCCGTCTCTGTGTTCTGGGCCTATTACTTTTACACAGACCACAATTTACCCTAGTAATTGATTTCCATCCCCACTTTATGAATGGCCTGTGTGGGAGCTAAATGAGCCGACACTCACTCTTCATGGATCTGAACACTCATAGGATGGTAGATTGATCAGTGCAATATTTGTGCAGTTTCATATATTTTAGAAAGTAGAAATCAGAAATGTTTGTCATCATAGAGTTGTGACTTCAACTCTTTATTGATTATACAGTGCCATAAAATATTACACAGGTGAGAAATAGAAAAAGTATGTCTCCAATAATTCTTCCCATCATTATTTTAGGCATTAAACACAAACCTAAGGGTTACAATAGAAATAAGCCGTCTTGGAGTGGTCAGTGCCATGTGTGCATTCTGGAAGGCAATGTGAGGTTAGGAGGCAAAAAGTTATTTATCAATGGAAAAATAATCAGTACAAGAGTTACACTAGCGTTATTGGTTTCGTCATCAGTCTGCAGGAGGGTCTTGATGGTTTCGGGCATATGGCGGTCTTCCTACTCTTCCTCAATGGCAGATCCTTGGTTTAGCATGGAAGTGTATGGGGTATATTGGAGCAATACATATGACGTCACCGTTGATTGAAAGGGGGGGGGTGTCTATTTTGTATGCAGATCAAGCCTGTAGACTAAGCCTTTTTACTATACCCTATGTTTAACCCTACATATCCTGAGCAGCTAATTATCTATATCTTTTCTCCTTAGGTGACATCATTGCAAGAACAGCTTGAAGCCCTGATAGAGAAATGAGGCACCTACCCCATACATTCGCCATGGTTTTATTATATCTCTTGGTGCCCAATGATCTTCGGGCTTTTGGATTTTGGGAAGACAATGGATTTTACACGAATTATACACATCACAACCACCCAATCCGTGAAGTCTAATTGTTCTGGGTCAAAAACGATCCTTGACGTCATGAACTGATGCTGCCCCGCTACATGGGACTGCAACTTTACCGCACATTGGAAAATTATGTCTAGGTCCAAACATCAAATCATGTCCCACAATTACCATTAAAATGTTTATTTACTGTACAATTTTAGGAAGAGGCAGGTTTGTATCAGATATTTTAATGTTTTATCTTTGCTTTTTATTTCAACAAACATCACTGTATCACTTGCATTATCCATCCCATCCAACGTACAATTGCCTTCTGCATTTAAAGAGCAAGTCCATGAGGAATCGCTATTTTTTAAGGTCCAAAATACAGTGCTTTTAGATACTTTTTATATCTTTATTGCACTATATATTTATTTTTTCTGACTCCGATCTCCAAATCCTTCACATACACATTCTGGCACTCCACAGCCAGCAGTGGAGGGATCAACTGGGTAACGTTTACAAGGTCTGCTGATTGTTCCCAGGCCCTACTAAAGACCTAATTTAGACAAGACAAAAATAGGCAAACACACAATCGGAAGAACAATAGTGTCTTATTGTCGGCCACTGTACCCATGCCGGAAATCAAACAACGAATGAGTAAATTGCTTGCTCATATTGTTATCACCAGCATATCAGCCTATGTAAGTGATGATGTGTGAGGACAGCACGATTAACGATTGTTCAGTTACCACCAGTTTTCATCAACCTGTAAATCAGTAAATGATCTCAGATCTATCTGTACATAGGTTTGTTGCTCACAAACTGGTCAAAAAAACTGCCCAGTGAAATGAGTCCTAAGGCCTAAGCCACACGGCATGACAATCGGAGCAAGTGGAATGCGATAAAACATCGCATTCCACTCGGACCAATATTACCTTATGTGCCAGCACCCATGAGTGATTTATTTTCTCAGCCCTAATCAGACCGAGAAAACAATCGCAGCATGCTGCGGGTGTAATGTGATCCTAGTTTCTCTTGCACCCATTCAAGTGAATGGGACGAGAGAAAAATTGCACTGCACTCGCAGTACACCGGTGTACCGTGAGTGCAGGGCGAGAATGGCAATAGCCGGCAACGGTGGAGAGAGGGGGAGATAAATTCCTCCCTCTCCTCCTCAGCACCTGCCCTCCCGTCCTCAGAGCCGGCCCGCCCCCGCAGCTGTGGTCCGATCGCATGATTGGACCTCGGTCACAGTGACACTCTGCTCCCACTTTGCTGCTAGTATGAGCGAGTGTCATGCGAGGATCGCAGTAATCCCCTGTGTGGCCCCGACATAACGCTAGGTCTATACTGCTGACCTGAAATTGTGTATTTGGAAAAATGGCCCAAAGTATCCTGAATTTGTTCTGCCATTTTTTCTAGTTTTATGGTACCAATTTGGAACCAGTATCTTTTATCTATTTATTCATGACTATTTTAATTCCATATTTGACTTTTTTTTTAATATTCCTATGATTGGTTATTTGTGTATATAGTGTTAATGCATAGCATGCCTGAGAGGCTCAGAGCTAAAATGTTGTACCAACTGCCAATGACATCCTTGTGATATTGCCAGACGTGCTGCTGTCTCCTTATTAAAAGACATAACTTATTCATAACAAATAGGGTAAGGAGGGTTTTCTCAGCTTTGGACTATGGGTAGCTTCCTAAATTGCTATTTTTAAAATTTATTTTTTGGCGCCCCGCATAGGGCTGATGGGCACATCTCCCAGACCGCACGATCAGCTTCGCTCGCTATTGTTAGAGGTAGATTCTGGCTGTGTAATACCGATTATGATGCAGGCTCAGCTCCTGAGCGTCCACCAAACATAAGGAACCAGGCAACAGAGAAAGTGTTTACAATATTGCAGGCAGCCAAAAACTGTTCATACACAACTGTAATGATCAAGCTTAATGTAGTCCCTAATCAATCTTTAGCCTCTGTTCACATGTCCATTTTGGGATCTGTATGTAACAAATCGAGTGTAGGAAAAGGGTTAAAACAAAAACCAGGCAATTGGAGACGAGTGAAACCGCAGTTACATATATATATATATATATATATATATATATATATATATATATATATATATATATATATATATATATATATATATATATATATATATATATATATATATATATATATATATATTATATATATATTATATATATATATTATATATATATTATAATATATATATATAATATATATATAATATATATATATAATATATATATAATATATATATATATATATATAATATATATATAATATATATATATATATATATATATATATATATATATATATATATATATATATATATATATATATATATATATATATATTATATATATATTATATATATATATTATATATATATTATATATATATATATATTATATATATATATATATATTATATATATATATATATTATATATATATATATTATATATATATATATATTATATATATATATATATTATATATATATATATTATATATATATATATATTATATATATATATATATTATATATATATATATTATATATGTTATGCATCCATTCTGTTTATACTACAGGTGTCTCTGAACATGACTAGTATTCTGTTTTACCTCCCATTTTTATGCTCTAGAAACGGACATGTGAATAGAGCCTTGGATTTACCCAAATTTCTTCGGCGCTCCATTGGGAGACCCAGACGATTGGGTGTATAGCTACTGCCTCCGGAGGCCACACAAAGCATTACACTAAAAAGTTTAAGGCCCCTCCCCTTCTGGCTATACACCCCCAGTGGGATCACTGGCTCACCAGTTTTCTGCTTTGTGCGAAGGAGGTCAGACATCCACGCATAGCTCCACTGTTTAGTCAGCAGTAGCTGCTGACTATGTCGGATGGAAGAAAAGAGGGCCCATATGGGGCCCCCAGCATGCTCCCTTCTTACCCCACTTGTGGTCTGTAAGGTTGAGGTACCCATTGCGGGTACGGAGGCTGGAGCCCACATGCTGCTTTCCTTCCCCATCCCCCTGAGGGGCTCTGTGGAAGTGGGATCTTACCGGCCCCCAAGCCCTGAGGCCGGGCTCCATCCACAGACCCAGTGAACCTGATGGATACGGAGCTGTGTACCGTTCAGGGACAAGGCCCTGCAACTTTCAGGTACTCTGTGTCCCCGTACAGGCGGGCACGCACACACCAGACTTGCTGGGTGTGTTAGTGCGCCGGGGACAGTAGCGCTGTACGCTGGGGTTTGAGTCACAGCAGCTTAGCTGTGTGACTTCATGTGCTGGGAACTACCGCGCCGGCCACTCTCGGAGCGGCGGCGCGGCTGGGACTTGTAGTGCGCCGGGGACTTAGCGCCGACCGCGCTTTTACGGCGGCGGCGCTTATAAATTTAGTCCCCGGCTTTTGCGGCCTAGCTCCGTTTCGTTCCCGCCCCCTCCCTGTCAGTCAGGGAAGGGGAGAGACGCTGTACGATTACTCAGCGCCGAGGGCTGGAGCCTTATTTACATGCTCCAGCCCTCTCACTAGGCACAGTGGGACGCAGGTTTCCCGCTTTTGGTCTGGCACGCCCAGGGCCCGCCCCCCCCCCCTCCACAGGACGCCGGCAGCCATTCCTGCATGCAGTCTGGCTGGAGGACGGACAGAGGCTCTGGGAGACCCAGACTAGGGATTTCTGGCGACCACACACCCGCGTTTAGCGGGCGGTAAGCAGCACATTAGTGCTGGCCCCACTAGTGCCACAGTGTGTATTGGTGTACTTTTCCTGTACCAGATATATATATATATATATATATATATATATATATATATATATATATATATATATATATATATATATATATATATACTGCACTGTAAGGTCGCTTCTTGGCTGTATACCCTATATTGCTCTGGGAAGACAACAACATGTCATCCACAAAACGCAAGGGTGCCAAGGCACGGGCTGTATACACTGCTTGTACAGCATGTGGGGCTAATCTACCAGCAGGCTCCAACGACTCTCATTGTGTGCAATGTTCAGTCCCAGTGGCACTTCGTCAGCCAGAGCCTATGGTGGTGGTAGCCCAGGCAGAGACGCCTGTGAACCCTGCCCCGGTGACGGGGACAGAATTTGCAGTCTTTGCTGATAAAATGTCTGTGACTATGACAAAAATCCTGGAGACCTTGCAGTCCAGGCCAGTTGCTCAGACCATGGACACTGCTGTGCCTATGTTCCCCGGTCCCCCTCAGTTGGAACTAATCCGTACTTCAAGGGGGTCCCAGGCATCACAGGCTGAGGACTCTGACTCCGATGACAGTCCCAGGCCGCCTAAGCGAGCTCGCTGGGAGAGGCCCTCCACGTCATCACGCGGGTCAGGGTCTCAGCGAGAAGGGTCTCTATATGATGAGACAGAGGTGGGTGATCAGGAGTCTAGTCCTGACACCGCACTCAATTTGGATACGCCAGATGGTGACGCCATGGTAAATGACCTTATAGCGGCCATCAATAGGCTGTTGGATATTTCTCCCCCAGCCCCTTCAGCAGAGGAGGCAGCTGCCCAGCAGGAGAAATTCCATTTCCTGTATCCCAAGCGTAAATTGAGCACTTTTCTGGACCACTCTGACTTCAGAGCATCAATCCAGAAACACAATACTTATCCGGACAAGCGTTTTTCCAAACGCCTTAAGGATACACGTTATCCCTTTCCCCCTGACGTGGTCAAACGCTGGACCCAGTGTCCAAAAGTGGACCCTCCAATATCCAGGCTTGCAGCTAGATCCATAGTTGCAGTGGAGGATGGGGCTTCACTTAAAGATGCCAATGACAGACAGATGGACCTTTGGTTGAAATCTGTCTATGAAGCTATTGGCGCGTCGTTTGCTCCAGCATTCGCGGCCGTGTGGGCGCTCCAAGCTATTTCAGCTGGTTTGGCACAGGTGGACTCTTTCATACGTCCAGCAGTGCCACAAGTGGCGTCCTTAACTACGCAAATGACTGCGTTTGCGACCTACGCTATTAATGCGGTACTGGACTCTACGAGCCGTACCGCAATGGCATCCGCCAACTCTGTAGTTTTGCGCAGAGCCTTGTGGTTAAAAGAATGGAAAGCAGATTCTGCTTCTAAAAAATGTTTAACCAGCTTGCCATTATCTGGAGACAGACTGTTTGGTGAGCAATTGGCGGAAATCATTAAACAGTCCAAAGGTAAGGACTCTTCCTTACCCCAGCCCTGATCAAGCAAACCTCAACAGAGGAAGTGGCAATCAAAGTTTCGGTCCTTTCGAGGCTCGGGCAAGCCCCAATTCTCCTCGTCCAAAGGGACTCAGAAAGAGCAAAGGAGCTCTGATTCCTGGCGGACTCACTCACGCCCCAAGAAAGCAACCGGAGGTACCGCTTCCAAGGCGGCTGCCTCATGACTTTCGGCCGCCTCCCTACGCATCCTCGGTCGGTGGCAGGCTCTCCCGCTTTTGCGACATTTGGTTGCCACAGGTCAAAGACCGGTGGGTAACAGACATTTTGTCTCATGGGTACAGGATAGAGTTCAGTTCTCGTCCTCCGCCTCGGTTCTTCAGAACTTCCCCACATCCCGACCGAGCAGATGCCCTTATGCAGGCGGTGAATTCTCTAAGAGCAGAAGGAGTGGTGGTCCCTGTTCCTCTTCAGGAACAAGGACAAGGTTTTTACTCCAATCTCTTTGTGGTGCCAAAAAAAGGACGGCTCATTCCGTCCTGTTCTGGACCTAAAACTGCTCAACAAGCATGTGATCGCCAGGCGGTTCCGGATGGAATCCCTCCGCTCAGTCATTGCCTCAATGTCTCAAGGAGATTTCCTAGCATCAATAGACATCAAAGATGCTTATCTCCACGTGCCGATTGCTACAGAGCACCAACGCTTTCTACGCTTCGTGATAGGAGACGACCATCTTCAGTTCGTAGCTCTGCCATTTGGTCTGGCGACAGCCCCACGGGTGTTCACCAAGGTCATGGCGGCAGTGGTAGCAGTCTTGCACTCTCAGGGACACTCTGTGATCCCTTACTTGGACGATCTACTTGTCAAGGCACCCTCTCAGGAGGCATGCCAACTCAGCCTGAATGTTGCACTGGAGACTCTCCAGACGTTCGGGTGGATCATCAACTTCTCAAAGTCAAATCTGTCACCGACCCAATCACTAACGTATCTTGGCATGGAGTTTCATACTCTCTCAGCGATAGTGAAGCTTCCGCTGGACAAGCAGAGGTCACTACAGACTGGGGTGCAGGCTCTCCTTCAAAGTCAGTCGCACTCCTTAAGACGCCTCATGCACTTCCTCGGGAAGATGGTGGCGGCAATGGAGGCGGTTCCGTTTGCGCAGTTTCATCTGCGCCCACTTCAATGGGACATTCTCCGCCAATGGGACGGGAAGTCAACATCCCTGGACAGGAAAGTCTCCCTTTCCCAGACGGCCAAAGACTCTCTGCAGTGGTGGCTTCTTCCCACCTCATTATCACAGGGAAGATCCTTCCTTCCACCGTCCTGGGCGGTGGTCACGACAGACGCGAGTCTGTCAGGGTGGGGAGCAGTTTTTCTCCACCACAGGGCTCAGGGTACGTGGACTCAGCAGGAGTCCACCCTTCAGATCAATGTTCTGGAGATCAGAGCAGTGTATCTTGCCCTACTAGCCTTCCAGCAGTGGCTGGAAGGAAGGCAGATCCGAATTCAGTCGGACAACTCCACAGCGGTGGCATACATCAACCACCAAGGGGGGACACGCAGTCGGCAAGCCTTCCAGGAAGTCCGGCGGATTCTGATGTGGGTGGAAGCCACGGCCTCCACCATATCCGCAGTTCACATCCCCGGCGTAGAAAACTGGGAAGCAGACTTCCTCAGTCGCCAGGGCATGGACGCAGGGGAATGGTCCCTTCACCCGGACGTGTTTCAGGAAATCTGTCGCCGCTGGGGAAGGCCGGACGTCGACCTAATGGCGTCCCGGCACAACAACAAGGTCCCAACCTTCATGGCACGGTCTCGCGATCACAGAGCTCTGGCGGCAGACGCCTTAGTGCAAGATTGGTCGCAGTTCCGGCTCCCTTATGTGTTTCCACCTCTGGCACTCTTGCCCAGAGTGCTACGCAAGATCAGATCCGACTGCAGCCGCGTCATACTCGTCGCCCCAGACTGGCCAAGGAGGGCGTGGTATCCGGATCTGTGGCATCTCACGGTGGGCCAACCGTGGGCATTACCAGACCGACCAGACTTACTGTCCCAAGGGCCGTTTTTCCATCGGAATTCTGCGGCCCTGAACCTGACTGTGTGGCCATTGAGTCCTGGATCCTAGCTTCTTCAGGATTATCCCAAGGGGTCGTTGCCACCATGAGACAGGCTAGGAAGCCCACGTCCGCTAAGATCTACCACAGAACGTGGAGGATATTCTTGTCCTGGTGCTCTGCTCAGGGAGTGTCTCCCTGGCCATTTGCCTTGCCTACCTTTCTTTCTTTCCTGCAATCTGGGTTAGAAAAAGGTTTGTCGCTCGGCTCCCTTAAAGGGCAAGTCTCGGCGCTATCCGTCTTTTTTCAGAAGCGTCTAGCACGACTCTCTAAGGTGCGCACGTTCCTGCAGGGGGTTTGTCATATCGTACCCCCGTACAAGCGACCGTTAGATCCATGGGATCTGAACAGGGTGCTAGTTGCCCTCCAGAAGCCGCCCTTTGAGCCTCTGAGGGAGGTCTCACTTTCTAGACTATCACAGAAAGTGGCTTTTCTGGTAGCGATCACATCTCTTCGGAGAGTGTCTGAGCTAGCAGCGCTGTCATCCAAGGCTCCCTTCCTGGTCTTCCACCAGGACAAGGTAGTGCTGCGCCCCATTCAGGAGTTTCTCCCGAAGGTGGTATCCTCTTTTCATCTTAATCAGGATATCTCTTTGCCTTCTTTTTGTCCTCATGCAGTTCATCGGTATGAGAAGGATTTACATTTGTTAGATCTAGTGCGAGCACTCAGAATCTACATTTCCCGCCCGGCGCCCCTGCGCCGTTCGGAGGCACTCTTTGTCCTTGTCGCTGGTAAGCGCAAGGGGTCGCAGGCTTCTAAGGCCACCCTGGCTCGATGGATCAAAGAACCAATTCTTGAGGCCTACCGTTCTGCTGGGCTTCCGGTTCCATCAGGGCTGAAGGCCCATTCTACCAGAGCCGTGGGTGCGTCCTGGGCATTGCGTCACCAGGCTACGGCTCAACAGGTGTGCCAGGCAGCTACCTGGTCGAGTCTGCACACTTTCACCAAACATTATCAGGTGCATACCTATGCTTCGGCGGACGCCAGCCTAGGTAGAAGAGTCCTGCAGGCGGCAGTTGCCTCCCCGTAGGGGAGGGCTGTCTTCGCAGCTCTAATATGAGGTATTCTTTACCCACCCAGGGACAGCTTTTGGACGTCCCAATCGTCTGGGTCTCCCAATGGAGCGCCGAAGAAGAAGGGAATTTTGTTACTTACCGTAAATTCCTTTTCTTCTAGCTCCTATTGGGAGACCCAGCACCCGCCCTGTTGTCCTTTGGGATTTTTGGTTGTTTTCGGGTACACATGTTGTTCATGTTGAATGGTTTTCAGTTCTCCGATGTTATTTCGGAGTGAATTTGTTTAAACCAGTTATTGGCTTTCCTCCTTCTTGCTTTTGCACTAAAACTGGTGAGCCAGTGATCCCACTGGGGGTGTATAGCCAGAAGGGGAGGGGCCTTACACTTTTTAGTGTAATGCTTTGTGTGGCCTCCGGAGGCAGTAGCTATACACCCAATCGTCTGGGTCTCCCAATAGGAGCTAGAAGAAAAGGAATTTACGGTAAGTAACAAAATTCCCTTCTTTAGATCCATCACAAAAACAAGGCACATGTGATGACGAGAACCCGGGTGTAATAAGACACCAAACCACTAGGTGTTGCCTGACACACTGGTGGAGTGGATCTGCTGGGTTTGTACACTAGGTGTCGCTTAGACACACCTAGTGAGGGGCATTGAAACAAGCCAGGGGTCAAAAGCCCAGGATATAATGTAAATGACAAAAGGAGCGAGCAGAGACAGTCAGGTGATGAACCAAGGTCAGGGAATTAAGTCAGTAGGTAAGGAGATGGGAGGGGAACAAGGTAGCGGGATAAGATTTGGTCTGACACTAACAGGAACCAGAGACGAGCACTGCAAAACGGGAACGATCACTAGCGGCGTTCCGGGTGAAACCGCTCCCAGATAAAACAGAGCAATCACCCAGAACGAGGCTCCAAACAACAACAAACCCCTCCCACAACAAACAGGACTCGACCAGGAACCAGAGAAAACTATGAGGCTCAGCATAGGCTCTGCAGGAGAGCAGAGCACCACTGAGCAGAATCATGACTGCACCCTTTTTCTTTTTTGGATAATATATGTATTTGATATCATTGGGTTAGTTGATAGGTTTTTTATTTATACTGCTTAAATTGGAAAATTACAATGAAAAACGACTTTGTGTAGTCAATTTTAAAAACCTTTCTTTTTATTTGGCCCATTAATAGTGACTTTGCTTATTTAAAGGAAAAAAAAAAAGTTTAATATGAAATTAAAGTCCTGCCTTTTCCATAATGTGTGCACTGGTTACTTGTTATCCAAAAGCTGCAAATACATACACACACAATATATAAAAAATAAAAAAAAAAAAAATTATATATAAATAAAAACATAATTCTCTTCCTATCCATTCATTACTGGTTTAGCTTAAAGAAATAAGAACAAAAACTGCCACCTTTTGCCTGTCGTCGGTCCCTTTTAATAATCTGACAACTGGGTGGGTTTTTTTCCCCCCACTCGGGGGGTCAGCGTTAAGTGCGTTCTCACTGTCCGACCAGCACGGTGTCCTCAGCCGTGTGATCACATGAGCCTTGTGCCAACTGATAACACTCCCGGCAGACAGCACCCGGGGGCACTAGGAGCTCACGGTCACAGTCCGTGGAGTAGACTGGAATAATATGGAGGAAAAGCCCCCAATCTGAAGCCCCCTGCAGCTGGTGGGTTTTATTCGCTTTGCTGCTTAGTTTACTATGCTTACACATTTCAGTTATTGATATGATTTGTGTGCTTCACAGATCATAACTTCACAATGTAAAAACAACTTTACCTTACTGAAAAGCATGCGGAGATGGCTGTCCCACTCAGAAATAGGACTGGTCACTGTGACTTGTTAAAGGGAATCTGTCACCAGGTTTTTGCCACCTAATCTGAGCACTGCATAATGTAGATAGAGACCCTGATTCCAGTGATGTCACTTACAGGGCTGCTTGCCGCATATTTGAAAATCTGTAGACAAAACAGTAATTTTATCACTTAACAAGTAAACTCTTGTCATATAGTCCTCCGTGTTCATGAGTTTTGTAGAACCCAGTCCCTACCACTGATTGGTAACTTTCTGCATACACTATTCATAGGCAGAAAGCTGCCAATCAGTGGTGTGGGCGGGGTTATACAGCGTGTCCACCCATATCCTGTCCACCGCCATTAACTTGAGAACGGAGGCAGCTATAGGCATAGAAGTGGTGTCTAGGTATAGTAAAGTAGCCATGCGCTACGCAATGAAACCACTTATAGCACCACCTGGTGGAAAACAATGGAGTTAGCATTTTTATCTTGAAAACGGAACAAGATAGAGGGGAAAAAAGGGAATTACAAAGTTGTAGGGCATCATCAATTCAATATGAATTGACACCTTGCATACAGAAATGCTATGATTAGAACGTGTAAAACTCACAAGGCTGCGGACGTGAAGCGATACCTCATGGAGACCGTCCTACAAGTCATTGGGTATGGTGGCTGTGTGGAATGGCCTCCACACTCTCTTGACCTGACCTCATTGGACTTCTTTCTGTGAGGTCACATCAAACAGCAGGTGTATGCGACCCCTCCACCAACATTGCAGGAGCTACGACGACGTATCACAGATGCTTGTGCAAACGTGTCACCTACCATATTGCCCAACGTGCAGCAAGATACAGTATGCTGTGCAGAGTCCAGATGTGCATTGCAGCTGACGGGGGCCACTTTGAGCATCAAAGGTAAATGAGCGCCATATGCGTGACCAGCATTCAATGTTTTTTTTTTGGGGGGGGGGGGCATGGGCTTCATATCATAGCATTTCTGTATGCAAGGTGTCGATTCGTATTGAATTGATGCCCTACAATTTTTTAATTCACTTTTTTTCTCTATCTCGTTTTGTTTTCGAGATGAAAATGCTAACTCTGTTGTTTTCCACCAGGTGGCGCTATAGGTGGTTTCATTGCGTAGCGCATGGTTACTTTACTAGACCTAGACACCACTTCTATTCCTATAGCTGCTGTCGTTCTCAAGTTAATGGTGGTGGACATGATATGGGTGGAAACACTGTATAGAGCATTAAGTGAACTGGTAGACATGCAGCAGAGAAAACGGTTTTATGCATACTGCAGCAAGCAGCCCCAAAAGTGATACATGGCTGGAATCAGAGTCTGTCATATATGAAGTAGCAAAATCTGGTGACCGATTCCCTTTAAGATGGGGTTGGTTTGTAGCTCATTTCATTTTCACATCGGACATTGAGAGAGACTGCTGCACAGCCAGTATGACTGGCAAGGGCAAATGACACATTGCCTGCTGATTGTGCAACTGCCATAGCTGCTAAGGATAGGATGCATGTGCCATGTCTGCTAAGGATAGGATGTGTTTGTGATAACTCAGATTTCCAATTGTTTATATGGCAGCTGTCCCATGTATTTTCCAACTTACGAATGGGAAAAGATAGGAGCTACACAACCCCTTTGTAGATGAGACTGCGAGTTTCAATGGCACCTGTCCTTAGCGTGGATGGGCACACAAAGCTGCACAGAGACCCAGTAACATAACTTCTGCAGGAAAACATCTCAAACTTGAAAAGGGGCTTCAGTGTTTCCTCACCTTTCCGCATTGTTATACTACTCAACATAATTTTTGGCTCAAAACTAAAACAGAAAATACACCAACAATCAAAGTCCTTCAAAATGTAATATAAACCACTAGAGGGGTTATGGAGGATTGTTAGTGTTAGGCTGTGAAGGGATTGTATTGGCAACTTTATTAATAATGATTTTCTTTGAGAAAACACGTTGATTGAGCGTCACTTTATACAAAATGTCATTGTAGTAGAGTAGTAGTCGTTATAAAACACTTTGAAGTCACAATACACTGCTAGTAGTAGGTGACTGCTGTTACATAGAGCGGATCCGTAGTGAAGGAGTTTTTAAGTTGTTGGTTTGGGGGTTTTTTGCTACAGATTTTCTTTTGTGCAAGTATCATTTTTCTTGAAATTAATAGTTTGTAGCATTTTGAAACAACCGCCACCGACAACAAAGTCAACAAACTAAAGTGTATAGTACAATTCTGTCAATTTTGTATACATAGCAAAATTAACATCTGGCTCTTAAAGGGATGATCCACTACAAAGCAAATTGGCCCCATCAATGTAAAGCTGAGACAGAAGGCTTTTTCTAAATACCTTCTGTTGTCCATACAGCCTGTGATTAGAGCTATCGCTGTCCACTCATCCCTCATCAAGTGACCCCGGCTGCAGTGACCTCTGATGTCACGTCAACTTCCAGAATTGGAAGTTGACCCGGCATCACCGAGGCGGGACCCAGTCTCCATGAGTGACTGGGCTGTGGGCGAAATTTCACTGCTCATCACAGCCCAGCATCTCTTGTGCTCACTCATTCACTGCAGAGCACCGCAAGCACGAGCGATGCTGGCCTGTGATGAGCGGTGAAACACTGATTACAGTCACTCACAGAGACTGGGTCCCGCCTCGGTGATGCTGGGTCAACTTCCAACTCCAGAACGTGACGTGACATCAGATGCCACTGCAGGCAGAATGGACAACAGAAGGAATTTAGAAAAAGCCTTCTGTCACAGATTTACATCAATGTGGCCACTATGCTTTGTAGTAGTGGACCACTCCTTTAAGTGTCTGATAGTGATGAGTGAGCATTACCATGCTCAAGTGCTCCGTACTCATAACAACCAATTGGACACTCAGACGGGCTTGGCTTGTGTACAGAGTAGGGTGGAAGTCTAGGGGGAACGCAAGCATTTTTATGGAAAAATGCTTAAGTTCTCCATTGTCTTCCATTATACTCGGCACACAAGTTCCACCCATCAAAGTGTCCAACTGCTCGTCACAAGTACCAAGCACCCGAGCATGGTAGTGCTCGTTCATCACTAGTTTCTGAGCTTTAAATGTGTATGAATCCAGCCTTATCCTCAAATTGTATTTTTATCAAGCTTGTCAAATGCAATCCCAATTTTTCATACAGCAGTCTGAACCCGATCTAGTAAAGAAAAAGCTTGCCACTAGTTTCTTGAAAGGCCGTCTTAAAGGGAACCTGTCAGCAGATTTGGGCCTTATAAGCTGCGGCTACCACCAGTGGGCTCTTATATACAGCATTCCACATACTGTATATAAGAGCCAGGCCACTGTGTAGAACGTAAAAAACACTTTATAATATTCACCTAAAGGGTCGGTGTGGTGCAAATTGGTCAGATGGGTGGCGCTATTCTCCGAGACCAGCGCCTGCTCTTTCAGCCATCTTTGTCCTCCTTTTTCTAAAGCCGGCGTGCATGCCGCATCCTACATCATCCACACAGGCCGGTATTGAGGTCCTGCGCAGGCGCACTATAATAATTTGATCTGCCCTACTCAGGGCAGATCAAAGTGCGCCTGTGCGGGACTTCAATGCTGGCGAGGGCATATGACGCGTCATGCACGCCAGCTTCAGAAGGACAAAGATGGCCGAAAGAGTAGGCACCGGTCCCAGAGAACGGCACCCCCCATCTGACCAGTTTGCACAGCATCACTGACTAGGTGAGTATTATAAAGTCTTTTTTATATTCTACACAGTGGCCATGTTAGAATGCTGTATATAAGAGCTCACTAGTGGCTGCTGCAGCTTATAGGCCCCAAAACTGGTGACAGGTTCCCATTAATGATATTGATTTTATATAGGCTGCAGACTATTAGGCCATCAGTATATCACAGTGCAAGTACTGACCGCGGTATTCCTGAACCCATCTCAACAGCCTCAGGCTTATACAGTGTGTCCACCGCCATTAACTTGAGAACGGCAGCAGCTATAGCCATAGAAGTGATGTCTAGGTATAGTATAGTAGCCATGCGTTATGTAATGAAACCACCTATAGCGTCACCTGGTGGAAAACAACGAAGTTAGCATTTTTATCTCGAAAACGGAACGAGATAGAGAAAAAAAAGTGAATTACAAAGTTGCAGGGCATCATCAATTCAATAAGAATCAACACCTCGCATACAGAAATGCTATGATTAGAACGTGTAAAACTCACAAGGCTGCAGACGTGAAGCGATACCTCATGGAGACCTTCCTGCAAGTCATTGGGTATGGTGGCTGTGTGGAGTGGCCTCCACGCTCACCTGACCTGACCCCATTGGACTTCTTTCTGTGAGGTCACATCAAACAGCAGGTGTATGCGACCCCTCCACCAACATTGCAGGACCTACGACGACGTATCACAGATGCTTGTGCAAACGTGTCACCTACCATATCGCACAACGTGCAGCAAGATACAGTATGCTGTCCAGAGTCCAGATCTGTATTGCAGCTGACGGTGGCCACTTTGAGCATCAAAGTTAAATAAGCGCCATATGCGTGACCAGCATTCAATGTTTTTTTTTTGGGGGGGTGGGGGGGTCATGGGTTTCATATCATAGCATTTCTGTATGCAAGGTGCAGGTTTCTATTGAATTGATGATGCCCTACAACTTTGTAATTCACTTTTTTTTCTCTATCTCGTTCCGTTTTCGAGATAAAAATGCTAACTCCATTGTTTTCCCCCAGGTGGCGCTATAGATGGTTTCATTACATAGCGCATGGCTACTTTACTATACCTAGACAACACTTCTATACATATAGCTGCCGCCGTTCTCAAGTTAATGGCGGTGGACAGGATATGGGTGGACACACTGTATAAAGCTTTTGAGTTTGATTCAGTACCCCCGCGGTCTGTACTCGGACTTTGACATATGGAAGTCTGAATTTGGCCTTAGACTTATTATAGGCATGCCTGTTTTTTTTGTGGGGGGGGGGGGATTACAAATCTATATCAATGAAAGAGAAAAAATATTTGTGCCACACTCAACATTTCAAATTGTATGTTTGTCATTTTGATAGGTTTTGGTGCACATATAAGGGGCACGTCATCCCACTCCATATTTCACAAACTCTGACTGTCTCATATTTTACTGGCACTTCGCTTTGTCAACTAAATTAATCCAACTGCTTAGTAAGAATTAACAAACTAGAAAAAAAAGGACAAATAGTAAATCTAATATTTTTTCCTTGTCACAGCCATCTCTGAAGAATGTAACAAATCATCACTTTCAGTATAAAGACTGTCAGTTTTTAATCTTTGCTGCATCTTTGATCGGCTGTGAAGTGTAAACATTGCTTCTTCAAAGTTACTTATTGTTAAGCCAATTAATTCCGTAGGATGTGTAGAAAGAAAGTCTATTATCATGAAGGCAGAGTCGGAGATTCCTGGTTTGTAGTGTCACCACCTACAATATGAAAAAAAGATTTGTAAGTAAGAATTACATATTGCAGACCTTTCACCATATTTTTCATGTTAAACTAGATACACAATGTAATACTAGCTCCAGAATAGAATAAAATATTGCGGACATATTGGAAAGTTACAGTATTTGGCAGCTAAGGGGTTAAGTTTCCATCTGTCCAATTGGGCGTTATCAGAGAGTATTCACTGGGGGTGTGTACTTCTTTTCCCTGTATGACATTGACCAATAATAAGAAGGATTAACACACAGGAATAAGAACACGCCCCCACCATGGCTCAGAACAGGCTACTCCTGTGTAAGGCAAATCACTGTAGAGCAGTGTTTCCCAAACTCCAGTCCTCATGGCCCCCAACAAGTCATGTTTTCAGGATTTCCTTAACATTGAACAGGTGATGGAATCATTAACAAGATATCACCTGTGCTATACTAAGGAAATCCTGAAAACCCGACCTGTTAGGGGCCATGAGGACTGGAGTTTGGGAAACACTGCTGTAAAGTGATTACAAGTTGCTGTGAGTACAATAGATCACCTTGTCATTGCTGAAACCTTTGAGATTTTATCTCCGAGCAGTCCATAGGGGTGGATGGAGCGATGTTGCACAACTGAGTTTAGATATGTCACATTATAAACCCTTCTATTAACTCTCCTCATAGTGCTGCCGCTCTCCTACATGGACTGCCAGGAGATGAAAGCTCAAAAATGACACTCTGGTCTCCTGGATTTACAGCAATTTATAATCGCTTCTCAGTGAGATAAGGCTGTCTGTCATTATATGTCTTGCGCAGCAGTGGGGGCGTGTTGTTGTTTCACCTGTGTGTTGCTGCCTGCATATGATTGGTCAACATCATACAGTAACAAGAAGTACACGCCCCCAGGGAAAACTCTCTGTTTTTGTCCATGTAGGCATTGTCATTATCACCAAAATACTTTGATTGATAATACAGTGACAACAGTCGGATTGGCCGCTGGGCTCGGCCTGGCCCCGCCCCCCGCATGGATTGGCCGTTTGGCCAGGCCAAGCCCCGCACATGGTGCCGCTAGGCCACGCCCCCTCACGATGTGACACTAGGCCACGCCCTCACGTGGTACCGCTAGGCCACGCCCCTCACGCAGTGGCGCTAGGCCACGTCCCTCACGTGGTGGCACTAGGCCACGCCCCTCACACGGTGCCACTAGGTCACGCCCCTCACACTATGCCGCTAGGCCACGCCTCCACACTACGCCGCTAGGCCACGCCCCTCACGCGGTGCCGCTAGGCCACGCCCCTCACGCGGTGCCGCTAGGCCATGCCCTCACGCGGTGCCGCTAGGCCACGCCCACACTATACCGCTAGGCCACGCCCCCCGCACTGTGCCGCTAGGCCATGCCCCCCGCACACGTTGGGCACCTGTACACCTCCCCCCAGGACAACTTCTCCCATTATACTCCTCCTATTATACTCCTCTCTGAGGGGTTTGCAGCATGGGGGATGGAGCACGATGGGGGGTGAAGCATGGGGGATGCAGCACGATGGGGGGTGCAGCATGGGGGGTGGACCATGATGGGGGGTGCCCAGAATGGGGGGATGAAACACGATGGGGGGTTCGCAGCATGAGGGATGGAGCACGATGGGGGGGTGCACACCTCCCCCCAAAACACACACCGCCACACACGCACCGCACAACACACCACACACACTGGGAACCACAAACACCCCCCTACACAGACACCCACACACACAGACAACGCCGCGCACACACAACACACAAACACCGCGGCACACACAAATATACGCACATACCGCGCAACACACACACATTGCACAAAACATACCTCCCCCCAAAACACACACACGCACCCCACATCCACACGCACATAAACTGCGCAACACACACAGCACCACACATAGACAACACTGCAGACACACAGCGCTCCACAAACAACGCAACACACACAACGCAACACACAAACAACACCGCTCTCACCCCCCCCCCCCCCACCCGCACCCAGACAACACCCAGAACATTTACAGCGCCCTACACAAATACTGGCAACTACACACAACAACATCGATATATATAACAAAAAACATACATTAACTACACAATAAATTCTAGAATACCCGATGCGTTAGAATCGGGCCACCTTCTAGTATATATACACACATACACACACCACACACACACACCACACACACACACACACACACACACAGTATATATATATATATATATATATATATATATATCTCAAAAGTAACTGGACAAGTTTACTTTACCATTAATGACATGTTCATTTTTAATACTTTATAGAAAATCCTTTGCAGGTAATGTCTGCATGGAGTCTGGGTGTCAGGGACATCAACAATCCCTGGGTTTCCTCCTTATTGATGCTTTGCCAGGCCTTTACTACTGCTGACTTCAGTTTTTGCTTCTTTGTGTGTCTTTCTGCTATAATCATGTGAAATGCAGCTTCAAGGGGTTGAGATCTGGTGAATGACTCGGCAATTGCAGGATATTCCACTTCTTTCCCTTTTCCTGGGTTGCTGTCCTAGTATGTTTTGAGTCATTGTCCATCTGTATTGTTCAATCAACCTTGCTATATTTGGTTGAATCTGAGCAGAAAGTCTCGCCCTGTACACCTCAGAATTCATCCGGCTGCTTCTGTCTTCAGTCACATTATCAATAAACACTAGCGACCCAGTGCCGTTGGAAGCCATTGCATGCCCGACCATCACACTGCCCCCACCATGTGTTACAGTTGATGTGCTGTGCTCTGGATCATGAGTCGTTCCAAGCCTTCTCCAGACTTTCTTCTTCCCATCATTTTGGTACAGGTTGATCTTAGTTTCATCTATCCAAAGAATGCTTTTCTATAACTGGGCATATTCTCTAAATGATTTTTTCAAAGTCTAATCTGGTCTTTCTATTTTCAGGCTGATTAATAGTTTGCACCTTATGGTGACCTCTCTGTATTTGCTCTCATGAAGTCTTCTCTTTCTGGTAGACTTAAGCTGGGTTCACACATAGCGACAGCGACAACGACATCGCTGTTACGTCACCATTTTCTGTGACGTAACAGCGACCTTGTAAGTCGCTGTTATGATCGCTGCTTAGCTGTCAAACACAGCGACGCAGCAGCGATCATAGCGTCGCTACATGTGCAGAGAGCAGGGAGCTCCTTGCTATCCTAGCTACAGTACACATCGGGTTAATTAACCCGATGTGTACTGCAGCTACATGTCACAGTGCAGAGAGCAGGGAGCCGCGCACACTGCTTAGCGCTGGCTCCTTGCTCTCCTAGCTACAGTACACATAGGGTTAATTACCCGATGCGTACTGCAGCTACATGTGCAAGAAGCAGGAGCCGGCGCTGGCAGCAAGAGCGGCGGAGGCTGGTAACGAAGGTAAATATCGGGTAACCAGGGAAAGGTCTTCCCTTGGTTACCCGATGTTTACAGTGGTTACAGCTTTCCGCAGCTGCCAGACGCCGGCTCCTGCTCCCTGCTCGCTTCATTTCGTCACTCTCTCGCTGTCACACACAGCGATGTGTGCTTCACAGCGGGAGAGCGACGACGAAAAAATGAAGCAGGACATTCAGCAACGACTGGCGACCTCACAGCAGGGGCCAGGTCGTTGCTGGATGTCACACACAGCGACAGCGACGGGATGTCGCTGCAACGTCACAGAAAATGGTGACGTAGCAGCGACGTCGTTGTCGTCGTCGCTGTGTGTGACACCACCTTTAGATACTGAAACACCTACTTTCAGGAGTGTTTTCACTTAGGTGCAGGGCCGTATTTGCCACTAGGCACCCGTGGTCCCGTGCCTACGGCGGCACGTTGCGGGGGGCGGCACTTTCTGGCAGCAAAAAAAAAAAAATATAATTTTTTTTTTTTTATTTTTTTTTACATCCCCGCCCCCCGTCCCTCCCTCCGTTACACTCGGCTGTGTTCCGGGGGGGGTTGGGAGGGAGGACAGGCGCACTTCTGCTGTCTATTTAAATACATGGCGGGCGCCAGGCATAGTGAGCTGACTAACCCCGGAAGTTCCATGGCCTGCACTTCCGGGGTCAGAGGCGCGCGGGCGCGACAGTCAGCTCACTGCCCCGTGCTGCAGCGTCCAATCCTGCAGATGACACACGCCGCGGAGGAGGACGCGTCTGCAGCTGGAGCAAGCCAGAAGAGGAGCCAGCCAGAGCAGGGCGGCAGGCACCGGAGCAGGTAAGGCAGAGGCAGAGCCTAGAATGTATGGGCTCCTTACAGGTTAGTTGATGATCGTTGCAAATTGCGATGCCTCTTTTTGTCCACTGTAATCATGCAAGGGGAGGCTGGGGGGAGAGAGGCTGAGGCTGGGGGAGGCTGGGAAGAGAGAGAGGCTGGGGGGAGGCTGGGAAGAGAGGGAGGCTGGGAAGAGAGAGAGGCTGGGGGGAGGCTGGGAAGAGAGAGAGAGGCTGAGGCTGGGAAGAGAGAGGCTGGGAAGAGAGAGGCTGAGGGGAGGCTGGGAAGAGAGAGAGGCTGAGGCTGGGAAGAGAGAGAGACTGAGACTGGGGGGAGGCTGGGAAGAGAGAGGCTGAGGCTGGGGGGAGGCTGGGAAGAGAGAGAGGCTGAGGCTGGGGGGAGGCTGGGAAGAGAGAGAGGCTGGGAAGAGAAAGAGGCTGAGGCTGGGGGGAGTCTGGGAAGAGAGGGAGGCTGAGGCTGGGGGGAGAGAGGCTGAGGCTGGGGGGGAGGCTGGGGGAGAGAGGCTAAGGCTGGGGGGAGAGAGAGGCTAAGGCTGGGGGGACAGAGAGGCTGAGGCTGGGGGGAGAGAGAGGCTGAAGCTGGGGGGGAGGCTGGGAGAAGAGAGGCTGATTCTGGGGGTGGCTGGGAGGGGGAGGCTGATGCTGAGGGAGGCTGATGCTGAGGGAGGCTGATGCTGGGGGAGGCTGGGAGGGGGAGGGTGAGGCTTGGAGGAGGGAAGCTGATGCTGAGGGAGACTTGGAGGAGGGAGGCTGAGGGAGGAGGGAGGCTGAGGCTGGGGGAGGAGGGAGGCTGAGGCTGGGGGAGGCTGATGCTGGGGGAGGCTGGGAGGGTGAGGCTTGGAGGAGGGAAGCTGATGCTGAGGGAGGCTTGGAGGAGGGAGGCTGATGCTGAGGGAGGAGGGAGGCTGATGCTGGGGGAGGCTGGGAGGAGAGAGGCTGATGCTGGGGGAAGCTGGGAGGCTGAGGCTTGGAGGAGGGAAGCTGATGCTGGAGGCTTGGAGGAGGGAGGCTGATGCTTTTTTTGAGGCTGATGCTGGTGGAGGCTGGGAGGAGGAAGGCTGATGCTGGGGGAGGCTGGGAGGAGGGAGGCTGAGGCTGGGGGAGGCTGGGAGGAGGGAGGGTGAGGCTGGGGGAGGCTGGGAGGAGAGAGGCTGATGCTGGGGGAGGCTGGGAGGGGGAAGGTGAGGCTTGGAGGAGGGAGGCTGATGCTGAGGGAGGCTGGGAGGAGGGAGGCTGATGCTTGGGGAGGCTGGGAGGGGGAGGGGGAGGCTTGGAGGAGGGAGGCTGATGAGGAGGGAGGCTGATGAGGAGGGAGGCTGATGCTGAGGGAGGCTGATGCTGAGGGAGGCTGATGCTGGGGGAGGCTGGCAGAAGGGAGGCTGATGCTGGGGGAGGCTGGGAGAAGGGAGGCTGATGCTGGGGGAGGCTGGGAGAAGGGAGGCTGATGCTGGGGGAGGCTGGGAGGAGGGAGGCTGATGCTGGGGGAGGCTGGGAGGAGGGAGGCTGATGCTGGGGGAGGAGGGAGGCTGATGCTGGGGGAGGCTGGGAGGAGAGAGGCTGATGCTGGGGGAAGCTGGGAGGGTGAGGCTTGGAGGAGGGAAGTTGATGCTGAGGGAGGCTTGGAGGAGGGAGGCTGATACTGAGGGAGGAGGGAGGCTGATGCTGGGGGAGGCTGGGAGGAGGGAGGCTGATGCTGGGGGAGGCTGGGAGGAGGAAGGCTGATGCTGGGGGAGGCTGGGAGGAGGGAGGCTGATGCTGGGGGAGGCTGGGAGGAGGGAGGCTGAGGGAGGCTGGGAGGAGGGAGGCTGAGGCTGGGGGAGGCTGGGAGGAGAGAGGCTGATGCTGGGGGAGGCTGGGAGGGGGAAGGTGAGGCTTGGAGGAGGGAGGCTGATGCTGAGGGAGGCTGGGATGAGGGAGGCTACTGCTTGGGGAGGCTGGGAGGGGGAGGGGGAGGCTTGGAGGAGGGAGGCTTGGAGGAGGGAGGCTGATGAGGAGGGAGGCTGATGAGGAGGGAGGCTGATGCTGGGGGAGGCTGGGAGAAGGGAGGCTGGGAGGAGGGAGGATGATGCTGGGGGAGGCTGGGAGGAGGGAGGCTGATGCTGGGGGAGGCTGGGAGGAGGGAGGCTGATGCTGGGGGAGGCTGGGAGGAGGGAGGCTGATGCTGGGGGAGGCTGGGAGGAGGGAGGCTGATGCTGTGGGAGGCTGGGAGGAGGGAGGCTGATGCTGGGAGCAGGGAGGCTGATGCTGGGGGAGGCTGGGAGGAGAGAGGCTGATGCTGGAGGAGGCTCATGCTGGGGGAGGCTGGGAGGAGAGAGGCTGATGCTGGAGGAGGCTCATGCTGGGGGAGGCTGGGAGGAGGGAGGCTGAGGCTGGGGGAGGCTGGGAGGAGGGAGGCTGAGGCTGGGGGAGGCTGGGAGGAGAGAGGCTGATGCTGGGGGAGGCTGGGAGGGGGAAGGTGAGGCTTGGAGGAGGGAGGCTGATGCTGAGGGAGGCTGGGAGGAGGGAGGCTGATGCTTGGGGAGGCTGGGAGGGGGAGGGGGAGGCTTGGAGGAGGGAGGCTGATGAGGAGGGAGGCTGATGCTGAGGGAGGCTGATGCTGAGGGAGGCTGATGCTGGGGGAGGCTGGGAGAAGGGAGGCTGATGCTGGGGGAGGCTGGGAGAAGGGAGGCTGATGCTGGGGGAGGCTGGGAGAAGGGAGGCTGATGCTGGGGGAGGCTGGGAGGAGGGAGGCTGATGCTGGGGGAGGCTGGGAGGAGGGAGGCTGATGCTGAGGGAGGAGGGAGGCTGATGCTGGGGGAGGCTGGGAGGAGAGAGGCTGATGCTGGGGGAAGCTGGGAGGGTGAGGCTTGGAGGAGGGAAGTTGATGCTGAGGGAGGCTTGGAGGAGGGAGGCTGATACTGAGGGAGGCTGATGCTGGGGGGAGGCTGGGAGGAGGAAGGCTGATGCTGGGGGAGGCTGGGAGGAGGGAGGCTGATGCTGGGGGAGGCTGGGAGGAGGGAGGCTGAGGGAGGCTGGGAGGAGGGAGGCTGAGGCTGGTGGAGGCTGGGAGGAGAAAGGCTGATGCTGGGGGAGGCTGGGAGGGGGAAGGTGAGGCTTGGAGGAGGGAGGCTGATGCTGAGGGAGGCTGGGATGAGGGAGGCTACTGCTTGGGGAGGCTGGGAGGGGGAGGGGGAGGCTTGGAAGAGGGAGGCTTGGAGGAGGGAGGCTGATGAGGAGGGAGGCTGATGAGGAGGGAGGCTGATGCTGGGGGAGGCTGGGAGAAGGGAGGCTGGGAGGAGGGAGGCTGATGCTGGGGGAGGCTGGGAGGAGGGAGGCTGATGCTGGGGGAGGCTGGGAGGAGGGAGGCTGATGCTGGGGGAGGCTGGGAGGAGGGAGGCTGATGCTGTGGGAGGCTGGGAGGAGAGAGGCTGATGCTGTGGGAGGCTGGGAGGAGAGAGGCTGATGCTGTGGGAGGCTGGGAGGAGAGAGGCTGATGCTGTGGGAGGCTGGGAGGAGAGAGGCTGATGCTGGGGGAGGAGAGAGGCTGATGCTGGGGGAGGCTGGGAGGAGAGAGGCTGATGCTGGGGGAGGCTGGGAGGAGGGAGGCTGATGCTGTGGGAGGCTGGGAGGAGAGAGGCTGATGCTGGGGGAGGCGAGAGGCTGATGCTGGGGGAGGCTGGGAGGAGAGAGGCTGATGCTGGGGGAGGCGGGAGGCTGATGCTGGGGGAGGCTGGGAGGCGGGAGGCTGATGCTGGGGGAGGCTGGGAGGCTGATGCTGAGGGAGGCTGGGAAAAGGGAGGCTGATGCTGGGGGAGGCTGGAAAAAGGGAGGCTGATGCTGGGGGAGGCTGGGAGAAGGGAGGCTGATGCTGGGGGAGGCTGGGAGGAGGGAGGCTGATGCTGGGGGAGGCTGGGAGGAGGGAGGCTGATGCTGGGGGAGGCTGGGAGGAGGGAGGCTGATGCTGGGAGGAGGGAGGCTGATGCTGTGGGAGGCTGGGGGAGAGAGGCTGATGCTGGGGGAGGCTGGAAGGAGGGAGGCTGATGCTGGGAGGAGGGAGGCTGATGCTGTGGGAGGCTGGGGGAGAGAGGCTGATGCTGGGGGAGGCTGGGAGGGGGAGGCTTGGAGGAGGGAGGCTGATGCTCAGGGAGGCTGGGAGGCTGATGCTGGGGGAGGCTTGGAGGAGGGGGGCTGGGAGGAGGGAGGCTGATGCTGGGGGAGGTTGGGAGGAGGGAGGCTGATGCTGGGAGCAGGGAGGCTGATGCTGGGGGAGGCTGGGAGGAGAGAGGCTGATGCTGGAGGAGGCTCATGCTGGGGGAGGCTGGGAGGAGAGAGGCTGATGCTGGAGGAGGCTCATGCTGGGGGAGGCTGGGAGGAGAGAGGCTGATGCTGGGGTAAGCTGGGAGCAGGGAGGCTGATGCTGAGGGAGGCTGGGGGGAGAGAGGCTGATGCTGGGGGAGGCTGGGGGGAGAGAGGCTGATGCTGGGGGAGAGGCTGCTGCTGGAGGCGGGGGGAGAGAGGCTGCTGCTGGGGGAATGGGAGAGAGGGGCCAATGCTAGAGACAGAGGACAAGGGTTGAGGGATAGAGCAATGACAATATCAATGGGGGGGAGTGTAAGGACTCAGAATAAGAAGGGGGCAGCATTGGGAGCTCATTATGGAGAAGGGGCAGCATGTGTGGGCTCAGTATGGAGTGGAACAATGTAGGGGGAGTCAATATCAAGAGTGGGGTAGTGTGTGTGTGTCTCAGCATAAGCGCTAGTGTGGTGGTCTTAGTATGATGAATGGGGCAGCATGGAGGTGTCATTATGGAAAAGAGGAAGGCAGCATTAGGAGCTCATGGAGAGGGGCAGCATGCACGGGACACTGTGAGGAGGGGGCAGCATGCACGGGACACTGTGAGGAGGGGGCAGCATGCACGGGACACTGTGAGGAGGGGGCAGCATGCACGAGACACTGTGAGGAGGGGGCAGCATGCACGGGACATTGTGAGGAGGGGGCAGCATGCATGGGACACTGTGAGGAGGGGGCAGCATGCATGGGACACTGAGGAGGGGGCAGCATGCATGGGACTGTGAGGAGGGGGCAGCATGCTTGGGACACTGTGAGGAGGGGGCAGCATGCATGGGACATTGTTAGGAGGGAGCAGCATGCATGGGACATTGTGAGGAGGGGCAGCATGCATGGGACATTGTGAGGAGGGAGCAGCATGCATGGGACATTGTTAGGAGGGAGCAGCATGCATGGGACATTGTGAGGAGGGGGCAGCATGCATGGGACACTGTGAGGAGGGGGCAGCATGCATGGGACATTGTGAGGAGGGGGCAGCATGCATGGGACATTGTGAGGAGGGGCAGCATGCATGGGACATTGTGAGGAGGGGCAGCATGCATGGGACATTGTTAGGAGGGAGCAGCATGCATGGGACATTGTGAGGAGTGGGCAGCATGCATGGGACACTGTGAGGAGGGGGCAGCATGCATGGGACATTGTGAGGAGGGGGCAGCATGCATGGGACACTGTGAGGAGGGGCAGAATGCATGGGACATTGTGAGGAAGGGGCAGCATGCATGGGACATTGTTAGGAGGGAGCAGCATGCATGGGACATTGTTAGGAGGGAGCAGCATGCATGGGACATTGTGAGGAGGGGGCAGCATGCATGGGACATTGTTAGGAGGGAGCAGCATGCATGGGACATTGTGAGGAGGGGCAGCATGCATGGGACATTGTGAGGAGGGGGCAGCATGCATGGGACACTGTGAGGAGGGGGCAGCATGCATGGGACATTGTGAGGAGGGGGCAGCATGCATGGGACATTGTGAGGAGGGGGCAGCATGCATGGGACATTGTTAGGAGGGAGCAGCATGCATGGGACAGTGTGAGGAGGGGGCAGCATGCATGGGACATTGTGAGGAGGGGACAACATGCATGGAACACTGTGAGGAGGGGGCAGCATGCATGGGACACTGTGAGGAGGGGGCAGCATGCATGGGATATTGTGAGGAGGGGGCAGCATGCATGGAACACTGTGAGGAGGGGGCAGCATGCATGGGACACTGTGAGGAGGGGGCAGCATGCATGGGACATTGTGAGGAGGGGGCAGCATGCATGGGACACTGTGAGGAGGGGCAGCATGCATGGGACATTGTGAGGAGGGGGCAGCATGCATGGGACACTGTGAGGAGGGGGCAGCATGCATGGGATATTGTGAGGAGGGGGCAGCATGCATGGGACACTGTGAGGAGGGGGAAGCATGCATGGGACATTGTGAGGAGGGGGCAGCATGCATGGGACATTGTGAGGAGGGGGCAGCATGCATGGGACATTGTGAGGAGGGGGCAGCATGATGTGAGGACAATGTGCAGATCATATTTCATAATTGAGGAAGGTGTGGTGGGTATAATTTATAAGGGAGGGCAGTGTGTAGTTTATTAGGGGCAGAGTCACAGTATATAAGTGGGGATGGTGTGGTGGGAATATTTTATACCCATGCTATGTTTTGATGTGCCCGTGGTGATCCCCATTGGGGGGGGGGGGGTTAGTGCCCTTCGTTTCTCATTGATACTTTTTAGGCTATGTGCGCACGTTGCGCAAATACATGCAGTTACGCTGTGCTTTGTAGCGCAGCGTAACTGCATGCGTCCTGCGTCCCCTGCACAGTCTATGGAGATTGTGCAGGGGCCGTGCGCACATGGCGCTTTAGAGCGCAGCGCTTCGGCTACTGCCGAAGCGCTGCGTAAAAAGAAGTGACATGTCACTTCTTTCCTGCGCTTTGCCGGCAGCTCCTGCTCTGTCTATGGCAGGAGCTGCAGGCAGAGCGCATGGAATCGGCGCTCACTACGGACATTTTCTGCAGCGATTAGAAGCGCACATGTGCTCTTCAGATCGCTGCAGAAATTTCTGCAGTGAACTGTACGCAACGTGCGCACATAGCCTTAAAGTGTTTTACAGAGTAGATCTGCCTTAAACAGATGTCGTGTGCGAAAACTCAGTTTTACGTTGTCAATAAGGGGCGCGACCACTTAAAGTGCCTAGGGCAGCACGAAGGCAAAATACAGCCCTGCTTAGGTGGATGGTGTGAAGGTTTTTTTTTGCACTATGGAAAGGATTCTGTGATCCTCCACCCCTCTAGTCTTCTGTGAATGTCCAGGACTCTGTTGAGAGCACCTTTGCATGTTGTGGATTCACAACAACAGCAGCTTCCAACTGCAAATACAGCACCTGGAATCAGCTCCAGACTTTTTACCTGCTTAAACAATGGATTAAGGAGCGAATATCCCACGCAGCCCATTAAGAAGCTTTTGAGATAACTGTCCAGTTACTTTTTGCCCCTTTAAAAAGAGGCAGCTACATATTAAAGAGCTGTAATTCCAAAATCCTTATTCCAATTAGGATGTGAATACCCTCAAATTAAACCTGAGAGTCTGCATTTAAAGCCCATATTGATTATATCTTGATTAGGTTATGGTAAACAACTTGTCACTGTCCCAAAATCCTGGACCTAACCATACTGATCAAATACAATATACAACTTTCGTGTGACTGTTGCACAGATGAAATATCAATGAAAACTTTGGGTAACTAAACATTATAAGTCTCATAACTGTGACTGTCAAGCACCAGTCGCAACTACAAGCCATTGTGGGGGGTCTCAGCGGATGCAACCTCACTGATCAGTCTGTATGTCAGGAAAATAGCAATATTAGATGTAAAACCTGGGAAGATTAATACAGACAAGTGTAAACATCAGATATAAGGTTGGATTAAACAATTTAATTGATATAACATTATTACACAAATCTACATACCGCATAATTCCATATCTTTTGTATTTGGAAAAGCGTTCCTTAGCTTTTCCATGATGTCCTCCAGGTGTAAGCTGACCTCTCTGGTTCCACTGTCTATGTCATCTAGAGAGAATCATACAGACATGTTATTGGTGGGCCTGTGTCTTAATGGAGGTTAAGCCAGCAATCCCCCTTGGTGGCCATCAATACGGCTTTCTACTGACCTGAGATATGTGAATAGCATCTACCAACGGGTGACTATGCCGCAGCTATCATCTGTACACTATATCTCACCACCTGCTCCATCACCTGCGATTGGTGTTGACACCGATCATGGCTGTTTAACCACTTAGATACTACTGCAATAGTGACTACAGCATTTAAATGGTTAACAGAGTGTGGGGGTCACTCTTTAACCCCATCGGCCCCCTGAGATAATGATCATGAGTTCCTTATAATTGCATGTCATTTCGAGGCCAAATAATGGCTGTTGAGTTTACCGGTTAATATGACTAGTGATGAGGAGGCACTACCATGCTCAGGTCTCATAATGAACAGTCAGTTGCTCGGATGGGGTAGACTCATGTATCGAGTATAATGGGAGTCAATGGGGAACTCAAGCATTTTCTAGAAGATCTTCCAGAAAAATGCTCAGGTTTCCCGTTGACTTCCATTATACTCCGTACATGGATCTAGCCAATCCAAGCACCCGACTGCTCGTTATGGGTACCGAGCACCCAAGCATTTTTTTCCAAACAAGGCTTATAAAAAATACTTTAAAAAAAGAGGTGTTAAAGGGAATCTGTCAGTAGTTTTTTCTGTGTGATTTGAGAGCAGAAGCATGTAGAGGCAGAGACCCTGATTCCAGTGATGTCACTTACTAGGCTACATTTGGCTGTATCAATAAAATCAGTGTTTTATTGTTTTATCAGCAGGAGATTACCACTAATCCACCCCTGCCTCCACCACTGATTGAGCAGCTTTTTATCAATACAAAGTGTAGACAGTAGGCTTCCAGTCAATGGTGTGGACAGGGTTACATAGGTCTCAACGATCCAACCTCTGCTAGATCTGCAATAGAACAACAGTGATTAAGTGATAAGTCGCTGGAATCGTGTGTCTCTGTCCCTCCATCATGCTGCTGTCTGATTACATAGAAAAATTCTGCTGACAAATTCCCTTTAATAGTTTATTTTTATCAAGTAAGAAGCAACGATTTTATGGAAATGAACGACGTGTCAATGATCAATGATAATGTGAGTATTTTTGATCGTTAGCGATCGCTCGTATGTGTCACACGCAATGACGTCGCTAACGAGGCCGGATGTGCGTCACGAATTCCGTGACCCCAACGACATCTCGTTAGCGATGTCGTTGCGTTGATCGTTGACACGTCGTTCATTTCCATAAAATCATTGCTCGTTTGGTACGCAGGTTGTTCGTCATTCCTGAGGCAGCACACATCGCTACGTGGGACACCGCAGGAACGACGAACAACACCGTACCTGCGTCCTCCGGCAACGAGGTGGGTGTGACCCCCCTTCATATCTCCCCCTGCCCTGTCTTTCCCTCTGTCTTATCCCTGTCTGATGTCATGTTGATACTTTGTCAAAGCACCATGATTATACAGTATACAGTTTGAAGTTTGTATGAAAAAGTTTCATAAATAAACAGTTTATAAAAAAAAAAAAAAGATCCTAACCAGCTCACTCCAACCCATTGATTTCTATACGGTAGTTAGAGGCTCAGCTCCTGACAGAGCTCTTATCACTCCTGCAAACTTACAATCCCACTTGCTCCAAGCAACCAGGAAGTAACGTGACTGCAGAGATGTGAACTGCTCAAGAGACAACTTGAGGAGCCTTTTTGCCACAAAAATTACATTTGATTAAAAATCATGCAATTATATGATTGCTTGATTTAATACCTAACAATCTTTATATTAAATAACAGGATTTCATTAGAAGATTGCAGATAAGTTTTCCATGGTGCGGCCGTTCAGAACTACAAATGCTTCATATGTGCGGGCAGAAGGAACAAACATAGGAAGCAGCTGCTGTCTTCCTTCTACTGCATCGCAACAAACTAAAATGCAGTAGTGGTATACAGCTAATAGCGTCATTCCCCGAAAATAAGACACTGTCTTACATTATTTTTTGCCTCCCCCTTCCTCCGCAAGAGATTCACACTTACCAAACCCTGGACATTTGTGATGCTCCCAGGTCCTCCTGAGATTCACAGTAGGCGCTCCCGACAGTGTACCACATAGTGGGCCTCCCCAGGTTTCGGCCGGCACTCACACACATCAGATCACATTAACCCATACACACACGCACACATACCTGGTGATACTGTACTGCTTCCAGCTGGCAGCGCTCTGGAATGAGAGGACCTGTGGTGGAATGCATCGATGCATTCCATCGCAGGTCCTTGAGTTCCACTGCGTCCCACGTCCTCGGAGCAGTATGGTATCACCGCATGTGTTTGCGTGTGTGTGCGGGCGTACATTCCACTGCAGGTCCTGATGCGTTTCACCACAAGTCCTCATGCGTTCCACCGCAGGTTGTCCGTGTTCCACAGTGTTCCAGTTGGGATCTGGTGAGTACGACTGCGAGTCCTGACTTCTCTCTTTTGGGGGTGTCTGCTTTCTATAATGAAGTGTCCTGCAGTATTCTTTAAGTTTTTTTAGCTGCATGGACACTTCAATATTAAACTGCAACTAGGGTTTATTTTTGGGGTAAGGCTTATATTTAAGCCGTACTATGAAATGGCCAAAAATTCCTGATAGCTGCCGTGTATCCCCGAAAATAAGCCCTAAGACAAGATATATTACAAACCCTCAAATTGCTCTTTCTCCGATTAGGAAGGAATTCAACAGATTTGGGAGTAATGTCCAATTTCAAGATCAACTAGTTGAAACCAGAGTTATTAAATATTTCCCTCTCCACTTTGGAGATTTCTCACCTTCAAACTAGTTTTCCTTTCCACTAGCAGCAATGATCAAAGATCTGGTCCTACATATCCCAAGCAACCCACTGAACATAGATCAAAACTGACCCCAGGATTGGAAGATGTTACCCCTATTCTGATTTTCGAAAGCTAATGTTTTAAAAATGGACGGCCTTCCAGCGATCTTAAACCTTTTCTAGATATTACCTCTCTCCAAAGGCGGTTCTACCTCCATCTTAAAAAAAAATCAAGTCAATTCTTATTGGATGTCTCCTTATGTTACAAGGATGATGATCACTCATCCAGCATTCCTAGCCTAACAAGAAATGATGGAGATAAGCAATAGGTCCATATAGAGAGCTCGTTTTCTTCTTTGTTACCCAAAAATATTTATTTTGGTTGGTGGTTTGAGCTGCGAGGGAAGGTCCAGTTGAGAGCTCTCTGCTGAACTGACTCGCTCAGTTCTGGAAATCAAAAAAGGTCCGTGGAGCCTCTGTTAGGAGTCTCGACATGGAAAATAGCCAGATATCCCTCCGGGAAGGACCTAGCCAAGGAGTGGCTCTGTTTAGGAGACCACTATAACCACCATATTAAGTGGTCCTTTTTGTCAATATCCATCTCTTGACGAGTTTAAAGATACGACAAGGAAAATATTAAGGCCAGGTATTCATCCACAGACAACTGTATCGGGGTATTGCCCCTCATCAGCGTGGAGTAGGATTCTGGCCAGGTGGGAGCAATGCCTAGTAGACCAGCTAGACAAAACCTATCTGGAGAAGAACATATAGGTCCCTTAATCTTGCAGGTCCTATGAGGTTCACACATCCATGTTTCTTGGTCCGAGTATGAACTGCAATGCACTAGCTGACCCAAACTTGACATTTTCACAGGCATATACAGTGGAACCTCGCTTAACAAGTAACCCAGTTAGCGAGTATTTTGCCTAACGAGCAAAGCTTGCTGTAAATTTGTAACTCAGTTTACGAGAAAGCTTTGCTGTAAGAGCAAAATACTCACCGCATACACTTCCGGTTCCATACTTCCACCGCGCTCTAACCCACTCTTGCAGTCCACACAAACGCACACAGACACACACAAAACACACACAATCAAACATGCACGCACACACATACAGTATTATGCTCACCATACCTTCCTTTCTATCGTCGGCCTCATAGTTCTTGTAGTTCGCCAGTACATCGCGACAAGGGAGGAATCCTTGCGACGAACTGCAAGATCCAGGAGGCCGGCGATGGAACACAAGGTAAGGTGAGCATAATATATGTACCTTCCGTTCCATCGCCGACCTCCTGGGTCTTGTAGTTCGCCGGTATAGGATGTGTATCGGCATTCGGCAAGCATCGCGACGAGGCAGGATCTTCCCGTCAGCTGCTACTCAAAGGCAGCGCGCTGGCCAATCAGAGACAAGCGGCTCCTGCCTTTGACGTCAGCGCTCTGGCAGCGGAAGTTCCTCCCTTGTCGTGATGGTTACCCGATACACATCCCGTACCGGCGAACAGCAAGTCCCAGGAGACCGGTGATGGAACGGAAGGTAAGATGAGCATAATATGTGTGTGTGCTTGTGTGTTTGTGCGTGTTTTTGCGTGTTTGTGTGTGTTTGTACGTGTGTAGAATGGCACAATAGGGGACCAGAATGGGACATTTAACAAATTGTGGAACGAATTGTCTACATTGCAATGATTTCCTATGGGAAATCTTGCTTTGCTGAATGAGTAACTTGGTTAACAAGCACACTCCCAGAACAGATTGTTCTTGTTAACCAAGGTTCCACTGTATAGGGTTGTCAAATTTGGGTTAAGGGGGCTTTACACGCTGCGACATCGCTAATGCGGAGTCGTTGGGGTCACAGAATTTGTGACGCACATCCGGCCGCATTAGCGATGCCGTTGCGTGTGACACCGATAAGCGATTTTGCATCGTTGCAAAAACGTGCAAAATCGCTAATCGGCGACATGGGGGTCCATTCTTAAAAATCGTTACTGCAGCAGTAATGAAGTTGTTCCTCGTTCCTGCGGCAGCACACATCGCTCCGTGTGACACCGCAGGAACGAGGAACCTCACCTTACCTGCCTCCTGGCTGCTATGCGGAAGGAAGGAGGTGGGCGGGATGTTACGTCCCGCTCATCTCCGCCCCTCCGCTGCTATTGGGCGGCGGTTCAGTGACGCTTCAGTGACGTCGCTGTGACGCCGCACGGACCGCCCCCTTAGAAAGGAGGCGGTTCGCCGGCCACAGCGACGTCGCCGGACAGGTAAGTATGTGTGACGGGTCTGGGCGATGTTGTGCGGCACGGGCAGCGATTTGCCCGTGTCGCGCAACAGATGGGGGCGGGTACCCACACTAGCGATATCGGGACCGATATCGCAGTGTGTAAAGTAGCCTTTAGTCCTCCATATAGTATAATACCCCCATCATATCCATATAGTATAATGCACCTCATAGTCCTCCATATGTTATAATCCACTCCCCATAGTCTTCCATATAGTATAAATCACCCCATTTCCTCCAAATAGTATAAATCACCCCATAGTTGTCCATATAATATAATGTACCACCCATAGTCCTCCATATATTATAATGCATCATCCATAGTCCTCCATATATTATATTGCACCCCTATAGCCCTCCATATATTATACTGCACCCCATAGTCCTTCATATAGTATAATGCACCACCCATAACCCTCCATATAGTATAATGCACCCCCAAGAGTCCTCCATATGTTATAATGCACTGCCATAGTCCTCCATATATTATAAATCACCCCATAGTTCTCCATATAGTTTAATGCACCACCAATAGTCCTCTATATATTACAATGCACCCCATAGTCCTCCATATATTATATTGCCCCCTCATAGTTCTCCATATATTATATCCCCCCCAGTCCTCCATATATTATACTGCACGCCATAGTCCTCCATATAGTATAATGCACCATCCATAAGCCTCCAAATAGTATAATGCACTGTCATAGTCCTCCATATAGTATAATACCCCCCCATCATATACATATAGTATAATGCACCACATAGCTCTCTATATATTATAATGCACCATCCATAGTCCTCCATATATTACAATGCACACCCCATAGTGTTCCATATATTATAATGCACCACATAGCTCTCTATATATTATAATGCACCATCCATAGTCCTCCATATATTACAATGCACACCCCATAGTGCTCCATATATTATAATGCACCCCCCCATAGTCCTCCATATGTTATAATGCACAACCTAATCCTCCATATACTGTATCTCCATATATTATAATGCACTCCCCTCTCCTCTTTTCCCAGCTGCTCTGGTCTCTAGCGTGTCATGTCTTCTGCATATCTCGGCACAGTGGTTGCGCAGTAGTAACATCATCAGGACTACTGCGCTGAGACGTCAGATCTCAGACATTGAGGTAGAATGATGGAGGAGAGAGTGTTAGCAGAGTGCTCCCTTTTTCATCATTGCTTTCAAATAAATCGGCACCGGCAATGACAATTCAGTTAAAAGTGCATTGCCGGGTGTGGGGGTGGGGGGTTGGAGCCCATTTCCAACATTGGCACCAGGCCTATAGCAGACTTGTGATCTGCCACCATTAGTGGTATGCAATTGGTTATAAGTGTGGACCAAATAATATCAGTCTCTCAATGGAAATCTAATACCATATGCATGCCAACAAAGGTGCAAAGTATGCGGCTTACCCATGTTGAGTACAATAAAAGTGTCCTACACACAGACCCACGTTTTGCCTTAATACTTTCTCAAGGGGAATTTCCAATGTGCACCTTACCATTGTATCTATTGTTGCTTATGATCTATTGGGGGACTGATATTATTTGATCCACACTTATTCCCACATTTTGTCCTCATATGTTGTTTTGCCTACACCTCCATTCCAGCTGAATGTAACTTTTTGCTTCCCCTATGCATGTTCCTATAGATGGTTAGTCCTCCTTCAGATTCTTTCCTTCTTACTAGACCATGATATAAATGTGATGTTATTGTACATTTTTAAGATGTCTTAATAAAAACTCATACCAACCATATTGTCATCAGTGTGTTACCCTTGTGCCCAGATTTTACATCCGTGTATGATCCGCTTTCATAACTCTACATTCAAAAATTTACCTGACCAGATATAGGTTTTGTGGGTTAATAATGGAAATGTGGCCATAAAAATTAGATGCCATGTGGATGTTCTGTGTGGGATCCATTTTTTTTTCGTAACCATAGAATTGATTGAGTTTGATCCAAAATCCGAAAGAGAATAGTGCCATACTGTGACTTTTTTTTCCACTTAGACACTCGGTCAATTTGAAAAAAAAATGTCCCGTGAACAGCCGTGTTGAGTCACATTGATGAGTGCGCTGTCCCATTTTAACTTTGATAGCACATGTCCATATTTCTCATGCGTTTATCAGGTCCACACTCGCGGGGTGCTGCAGCAGCGTTGGACTCTGTTCACATTGCAGAATCCGACAGTTAACCTGATCTCTCATAGTTGCTCAGCCGGGCGTCGGCTGAGACTTTTCCACTGCTTTCCAATCCTGCAGGAGTTAATTCCTGTGGAGTGGTCTGCAGCTCCTTGAGAGGTTGCTAATTGCTATTCAACTGTCTCTTCCCTATTTAAGATTTGGGAGTCTGTTTATGCTGCCGATAATAGCTTCAGCTTATGCTCCTGCGATTCCGGTCTTTCTGGCAAACCTATTCTTGGTGATCAATAGTTTGCAGCTTGAGTGGTGTGGACGTTTCCCCGTTGTGCGCGCACTTTCTTCCATATACGTTATTCCCTCTTGTACACGTATAGTCTCTCCTTTGTGTTTGTGTGTATGAGTTTTGTTTTTTCCCGTCCGTGTAATTTTGTGGGGTTTGTTACGGTGTGTCCAGCCCACCCCAAGGGGGTGGGTAAGATGGGGAGTAAGAACAGGGCAAGCACAGGACTCAGGGTCACTCTGGGGGCTCAGACCTTGCTACCTTCAAGTGTACCGCTGAGATAAGGGACAGCGCAGGGACCCCAGTCTGAGGGTCAGTATAGGTCTCCCTATTTAGTCATTTCATACCCCGTGATAGTATTATACGCTCATCTAACCGGGCCCTAAAATTGATCTTTCAGTGTTTATTTCCAGAGAATAAATATGCTTATTACCACAGCTTCATATTCTTGTTAGGAAAAAATATCTATAAAATAAACTTACATATGCAGGGGCAGGAGTAGCTCCACCAATAGTTAACCAATGTGAAAAACCAGTAGTATAGGTACAGCATTCAATGTCCCTGTACAGTTTCAGACCCTGTTTTGTAAAGCCCCGATGCCTTTTGTTTCCCCGTGCCCTCATGTCTGGGTGCATACTTTTGCATTTTACCTGCAGCTTCAGTGTCTGGAGTTCCCCTCTTATCATCTGTCGTACACTTGCTCTCTGAGTCCAATTGTGAAGTGCAAGAAGACTTGCTATCATCTATGCTTGGCTAGAAAGAATGTAAATGAGAGTTATACAAAATCGAAGTAAGGAGAATCACAAAAACAGAAAAGCAAAAAAACATTGAGGTTCATTAATAAAGAAGTGGAAGCTCCAATCTCTGCCACAGACTCAGCCCCTCCCTTAAACTGAAGCGTCATCAGTGAGGCTCGTTTCAGCGGCTGGGCTAGTTCCTGCACGATGAGTACTGTGCGATGTGCACAATGACAGTGCACTCTGTTGCTGGCTCAGATCAGTAGTAATGAGCTTTCAAAAAAGAGGTGTAAGTATACCCGGCGCGGAGAGGCACCGCTGGACTCTGAACAATGGGCATCCTGACACGTGCACTGATAGTGTGCTCTGGTTTGTTGCCGGCTCGTTACTACTGAACTGAGCCACCACCACAAAGCGCGCTATCATTGTGCATATTGCACAATGACAGCGAACAGGAAAGAGCCCAGCTAGGGGGCAGGCACTGTGACAGTGATCGCAGCCTCTGCCCCCTGATAATGCTTCATATGAGTATCCCAGGAAGCACTGAGATTCTCAAACGAAGCATCATCACTAGCAATGGGAGGATCTGGACGATAAAAGTCCAGATTGACGCGGGTTCAAAAGCACCCATGCACTGACCCTGGGACCAGAGTTATGAGGAAACTCCACGTACCTATCCGGATCTGGCAACTCAGGTAATTGAAAAAAATAAAGGGAAAATAAAGAAAAAAAAGGGTAAAGCAGACATGTTATACTTACCAGTCTCCTGCGTGGCTGTAACACTACTACCAGGGTGCTCATAGTACTTCCAGGGCCGCTCATTAGCCTTCATACATATACACTGCTTTCCCCGCCCACCGACAATTCCGGTGTCTCTGATTGGTTGCAGTCAGATAGCGCCCCACGCGTATCTGTCTGCTTTCAATCACAGACGCTGTTTATACTGGTGTAAAAATAAATAAATAACAAAATTGGTGTAGGGTCCCCCTATATTATAATACCCAGCACAGACTAAGTATACGGCTACAGGCTGCAGCCCCCATCCGTGCACTTATTTTGACTGTGTTTTGTTTGTGTTTTTTTTTTTAATTATTTAAGTAAATAATTAAAAACAAAACGATGTGCAGTCCCCCTCAATTTTTGTTACCCAACCACGCTAAAGCCAACATCTGGCAGCTGGTATTCTCAGGCTGGGGAGACCCATAATCCTACAAATCACAGCCTGCAGCCGCCCAAGATTGTCACATCCATTAGATGCGACAATCCCGCAATTTTACCTGGCTCATCCGATTGCCTTGGTGCGGTGGCAATCAGGGTAATAAAGAGTTAATTACATCTCACAGCTGCCACTAAGGCCTAGATTAGTAATGGGAGGCGTCAATGAGACCCACCTTCACTAATCTGTAAGTGAAAGTAAATAAACACAAACACAAAAAAAATCCTTTATTTGAAATGAAATACAAAAACACCCTCTTTCACGCCTTTATTAACCCCCAAAAGACCCAGTTCTGATGTAATCCACACAAGGTCACATGACAATTCCAGCTCTACTACATACTGAAGGCACAGTGCAAGGGCACAGCTATGCGCTTCAGGCAGAGAATGACTGAGCCATAGCGATGAGGTGTGATGTCACTCAGTTTATTTGCAGTCACAGCTGGAGGTTCCCCCGTTCCTCCACCTGTGACCACAGGTAACGTGACCTCAGGTGACCTCATTAACTCAGTGACCTCAGCTCAGGTGACGTCACCCAGTTCACATACCAACATCTCCTGGCAGAAAACTGCGGTTTTGTTTTGCCAAGAGATGCAATTTATACACCATGTTCATCCACCAAATCTGCATCTTCTGGCAAAAACTCACATCAAAACACAATAATGCAGTTTTTATGCGTTATTTTGCCAGGAGATACATATTTGATGCAGGAATATGGAGTATAAATTTCAGCACCAAATCTGCATCTCTTGGGAAAAAATGCACAAAAATGGTTTGGATGCCGTTTCGGTGTGGTTTTCTGCCAGGAGGTACAAATTTGGTGCTGAAATCTGGTGCAGACATTTTATGGTGTATACATTTTTAGCACCAAATCTGCATCTCTTGGCAGAAAAAATGCGGTTTTCTGCCAGGAGATGCAGGTCTGTGAACTTAGTGACCTGACCTGAGGTGAGGTAACTGACTTTAATGAGGTCACCTGAGGTCAGTTTACCTGTGGTCAAAGCTGAGATACCGTTGGAACCTCCAGCTAAATAAACTGAGTGATGTCACCGTTCATCGCTGCAGCTCAGTCATTCTCTGCTTGAAGCCCAAAGCGTGCAGACATGTTCTGTACCCGCGCACTGTCACTTCAGTATGTGGCAGAGCTGGAATCGTCATGGAACCTAGTGTGGATTACGTCAAAACTGGGTGTTTTGGGGTCTATAAATTGGAAAAAAATTGTGAGTTTTTTGTATTTTATTTCAAATAAAGGATTTTTTTTGTGTTTGTTTGTTTTATTTCTTTTCACTTATAGATTAGTAATGGGGTGGGTCCCCATTGGCTCCAGCAACAAAGCACTATGAGGATTTTTTTTTTCATGCCCGGTTAGACCCACTGATCCCAGGTATCTGTGAGTCCGCCCATCAATATTTTACTAAAAAAAAAACTCATTGCAAAAACGCTCACAAAAATGCCCTAAAAATGCACCGAAAACACACCGAAATGCGTTTTTTGGATGTGTTTTTCTGCCAGAGGGTGCGTTTTTCACTGAAGGCACAAAACTGCAGAGTCCGCACATAGCCTAAGATCCACTCTTCACTGATGCAAAATACTGACCAAATACTGATGTGTGAATGAGGCCTAAATACCGATGAAATATTGATGCCTCCTGTATATTTATCCTTATTGATGTGTAACAGTATGTTTGTCTGAAAGAGGCCAAAAGTAAAACTCTCTTCTGTACATGTAATTCCAGTGTAACACCACCTTCATTTCCTGAACTCCAGCGATTGTGGACTAGAGTTACATTTTCTTTACATTCTTAAGGTATGTCACTTACAGTCATCTTTCGCCCATACCTGTAGCAATAGTTCCCTGAGTCGATGTAGCTGGGATTCCAGTTGCTTGTTGTGATCCTCCAGTATCTGCATACGAGTCTCTAAGCGATTTTTGTGATGGCGAAGTATCCGGGCTTCACTTAACAATTCTTCGCTTTGTACGTCCCCACTGCCGCTACCACCAGAATCCGGTGACACTTCCCCAAGTAAAGGAACCTCCCCGACCTCTGCGTGCTGCCATTTCAATCGTTTCAATTCACCCTGAAGAATTCTACGGAGACAGAAAGAGTCTGAATGATCCGATATATCATGCAAAATAACAAAAAGTCCAGAGGAATGGACGCTAATAGTAAGTATGACTGAGACAAAAATCTTGATCGATTCTACACTAGTCTTTTGTTGGAGAACATTTGAAGGATAGTGAAATCAGTAACAGCTCAACTAAAAAATTAAGGGCACTCCAGTATGGATTGAAGAAAATTAAAGTTTATTTTATTAGGGTCTCACTGCCATAATATATTGCTAGCTGAGTAAAACAATACTTAAAGTCCTACTCCAGTGGGGAAAAAAACACTGCATTGGTGCTTGAAGTCACCTGTCCCTGTCTGGTACTCACCTGCCGCCATCTTCTTCTGTTTTCCGCATCACTCCAGTCAGGCGTCGGTGATTAGTGACATGCCGACAGCTCCAGTGTTGCATGGAGAGTGCCACAGGCCACAACTCAATACAAGTCTATGAGAGCCTCATTCTTGCTCTTATAGACTTACATTGAGAGCTTGTGACGTACCTTCTGACTTCTGGTCAATCAGAAGTTACAGGTACAAAATGACGCTGCGGGACAGGAACGATGCCAGAAAAAAGGTGAAGACGCCGGAGGGTGAATATAAGACAGGGGGCTGGGGGCTTAGATTTAAAACACCACTTAAAGCACTGAAAAAACAAATGTTGGGAGTTGTCATCAAGTCAAAGGTGGACAGTTTTTGCTCTTATTTTACTCCCACCGCTCCGCTAAACACTGTTAATTGTACTTAACAATAGAACATCTGACGAAAAGTTCTAACACACAGAAGCAGCAAACTTAGTAGAAGCCAAAATTTGTGTCACTCTCAAAATATTTGGCAACGCCTACAGATACAGAGGTCTAGCCCTCCTTGGCAAATTTATTTGTCTTGGTGGGTAGAGGATTTTATTTTTTTTTTAGTGTTAAAAATAATAGTTTTGCATCTGTTATATGCTGACATGGACACTACATAAAGACAATAACTTGCTTGTTCAGTTGGGCGCTGTAGCGTCCATGGTCCATACCAACAGTTACTTAACTTCTTTTTTCGATCTATGAATTACGTACAATCAGATATCAATCAGAAGATATCAACAGCAATTCTGTCATTACCAAGTCATATAGAAAGTTAAGTTCCCTACAAGTAGTCACCCCAACCTTATCATGAAATCGATTCCCGTTGAGAAGGTACTCAAATTGGGTGACTGAATAAGCCAAAACACTAATAAATATAGAGATCCTATATTACAGGATAAAATACATAAAGTTTAAAAAGTTAATATAAATTGTATATTTTCCAAGGTGTACAGTCATAAATTTAAAGATAATACATTTTCTAAAATCTAATTGACCTATTTTATATCAGGGTAACTATTTTGCTGCAATGCTCAAGGATGGATGTAATTTTGTGGCCTGTAAGGGCTGCTCTAAAAGGGAATCTGTCAGCAGGTTTTTGCTACCTCATCTGACAGCAGCATGATGTAGATAAAGAGTTCCTGAATCCAACAATGTATCACTTAGATTACTGGCTGCAGCTGTTCTGACACAATCTGAATTTTTAGGTTAAAGGCCACTTTACACGCTGTGACATCACTCAAGCGATCTCGTTGGGTTCACGGAATTTGTGATGCACATCCGGTCGCTTTAGCGATGCCGTTGCGTGTGACACATTTGAGCGATTTTGCATCGTTGCAAAAACGTGCAAAATCGCTCATCAGTGACATGGGGGTCCATTCTCGAATATCGTTGCTGCAGCAGTAACGATGTTGCTCCTCGTTCCTGCGGCAGCACACATCGGTACATGTGACACCGCAGGAACAAGGAACCTCTCCTTACCTGCCTCCCGCCCGCAATGCGGAATGAAGGAGGTGGGCGGGATGTTCGTCCCGCTCATCTCCACCCCTCTGCTTCTATTGGGCGGCGGTTCAGTGACGCAGCTGTGACGCTGAACGAACCGCCCCCTTAGAAAAGAGGCGGTTCGCAGGTCACAGCGACGTCGCAGGGCAGGTAAGTAGTGTGACGGGTCTGGGCGATGTTGTGCGCCACGGGCAGCGATTTGCCCATGTCGCACAACCGATGGGGGCGGGTACCCACACTAGCGATATCGGTCATGATATCGCAGCGTGTAAAGTGGCCTTTAGTCATGTAGAAGAGTTCAGAGGGCTGCCCGCGCCCAGACCAGGGTCTTTAAAGAAATTGTACATTGACAGTGAGGTTTCAATAAGAGGAGGGGGCGTGTCATACTGCCGTGCACGTAAATTTCTAGTCCCGTAATGATAAGTGTCCTGTTGCTTAAACAAATAGAGCAAGTGAAAAAAAGATTGGACTATGACAAAACAGGCATGACTAAACTTTGTGTCAACCCTTGCAGCATGCTGGTTTCAGCATACATATGAAAGTATAAAAAGAGAGACAGAGTAAATAATTGATTGATTGTAGTACCTGTTTTCATGCTCCAGTTGGGCAAGTATTTTTTCTAAGCTCCCCTGTTCTTCCTCTGGATTCAGTCCTTCCATTATCTGTGTAGTAGTACATGGATCCCGATCTGTAATAGGACTGGAGTGGCGCAGAAGATAATGGTCCTCATCACTGTTTACATGAGACAGAATATTGGTTTAATAATTCTTGACTGTTAGATATAATACAATAATGGTTACAACACAGCTGTATTCCCCAATCCCAAAACTCGACCTAATATGCTGCAGATGGGTCATGAATCCAGACTTGGATGCGCATAACATACCACTAGTCTTTAGGCATGTGAAATTAGTGTCCTAATTCCTGTTTTTTAAAGTATCAAAGTTGTGCAGTGGTTTTATGGTCTCAGTTCCTGCTGTGGGGGTCTCATATGAGATTTAAATGGGTTGTCTCATCTTTATTAATGGGTACAATTGCAAAAGTGCGTCTAAAAACAAGCAAGTTTGCAATTTACCTCTTATTTTTGTATTCTATTGTGTCCATCTTGTTGCCTAGGTTAACGACCACCTTGCCATTTCAGCGTGGTTCGTTACCTAGGAATGAAGTGCTTGCCACTTCTAGGCTCTATGCTTAAGAGCCTGCCAGCGCCACTCTGAAGTTGGCAGAATCAATGGATCACAGAAGGTCATAAAGAAGCCAATCACAGGAACACCGAGTACATCTACAACAACAAAACCTAAAGAAGAGACACAACTATGGTGACTATGGCCTCTATTTCTCATCTTTCTGACTATGACAACAATACGGTGCTGCTAGCTCAAGATCCACCACCTTCATAATTATTGTCGTTGACTTTTACTCCGATAGAACTTTTCCAGCTGATCTCTAGACTGCTACAATCACCCAGGAAGTCTCCAGACATATAATAACTATACAATATAAGAGACCTGATTTGTTACACAATGCTATAAATTCCACATTGTCACAGATCCACCGCATTACACCGCACCATGGAGAACATGAGGATCAAACAGCATATGGCAAGATAGAAATAGCCCCAACAACCCAATCAGTGGACACCACGGTCCACAGCACTCGCTTTTCTTTGGAGCAGATCCGTGTTTTTTCTCCTGCACATTGACAAAGGTCCTTTTCTTAGACCGAAAATTTTGTGTTAGTACGTATTACCCACAACAAAATTTGAACTAATTCTGAGTGCCAAGTTCTAGTGTTTCTTATATATAGGACTGGATCCTACTTGAGCACCACCACTCAGAAGTGCCGTTATTTATCTGAACTCCCTTACTGTTGAGCGGCCCACTCCACCACACATGGTCTAATGCCTTTCCCCAAAAATGGCAACAACAGACCATGCCCTACATGTACTTGAGTCTTGTTGAGTAATCTCACCTCATTTTTTTTGGAAGGACAAACCTTCTTAATATGACCTCCTTATCCAGACTAAACTTTATTTGTTTCAATCTATCCTCCTTCATCAAAAAACCTAAGGATGAAATTAAAGTGATATGAAAAAAAAATCACTCTCTCCTTCATATGAAGGGGCAAGAAGCCCATAAAGAGGTCCACAATACTACAACAATATAGTTTGGATGGAAGGATGAACTCTGCTCAGATAACATTGCTTCTAATGCCTGAATCATCCAATCATCCATCATACAACACTTCATTATGCACCCACATGAATAAAGAGATCACGTGCTGTCCTTCAGCAGGCACTGCATTGCTATGTCAGTTTTTAGCCACTACTAATTAAAGGGGTTCTCCAAGAATGTACTAAAATGGCCCCCATAGCGTAATTAAAGCGGCAGAACGTCCTAGTCATGTATCAGGGCTGCTGTCTGTAGAAATACAGTTCCCTAGACCTATGTGTCAACTGACAGGTGCTGTATTGTAAGCACATGTGCCTCTGTTAGAAAAAATAAATGTACTCATCTGAATGATCACAAAGTACTGAGGCTGACAAATAAAATTCTTAGTCCTCAGTCAGTCATGGAAAAGATATAATTGTTCTCCTGTCACACACTTCTCATCAGCTCTTGGAGGTAGATGTGCTTAGAATATAGCTCCTCTGTCAGTTGAGACACAGATGTGAAGAGCTATGTTTCTTGCACCCACATGTGACTAGGATGGACTGCCATTTGAAATACGTGATGTGGACAATTTTATTACAGTCTGGGAGAACCCCTTTAAAGATAACCCTCATTTTGTGGCATTTGTACAAGTTAATACAAAAGGGCCTTTGCCTCTCCAATTAGGATTCTTTGTATCTCCCTTTCTTAAACAACCAATTTTTCCTAGATGGGAACCACATCCAATATTCCAAACATTGGTGCGGGAGATATCATATTCTGGATAAATGTTGCTGCTCAGCTCTTTCTTTCCTAAATGCATACACAAATTTTAACTTCATTCATTCCAGTTTCTGTTCTCATTTACAGCTACAAAGGAGGGACTGGGGGAGATTACTGGGGGACATTTTGTTGCCTAAAGGGTACTTTACACGCTGCGATATCGCTAACAATTTATCGTCGGGGTCACGGTGTTTGTGACGCACATCCAGCGCCGGTAGCGACATCACAGCGTGTAACATGTACGAGTGACCTTAAACGATCGAAAAAGAGACAAAAATCGTTGGTTTTGGAGAGGTCGTCCAAGTACCAAAAATCGTTGTCTCGTACGTAGTGATGTTGTTCGTCGTTCCTGCGGCATCACATATCGCTATGTGTAACACCGCAGGAGCGACAAACATCTCCTTACCTGCCTCCACCGCCAATGCGGAAGGAAGAAGGTGGGCGGCATGTTACGTCCCGCTCATCTCCGCCCCTCCGTTCTATTGGACGGCTGCTTAGTGATGCCGCAGTGATGTCACTATGACGCCGAACGCACCTCCCCCTTGAAGGAGGGATTGTTCGGCGGTCACAGCGACGTCGCTGACAAGGTATGTGCGTGTGACGCTGCCGTAGCGATAATGTTCGCTACGGCAGCGATCACCACATATCGCACAAACAACGGGGGCAGGTGCTATCGCGCTCGACATTGTTAGCTATCGCTAGCGATGTCGCAGCGTGTAAAGCACCCTTTAGACTAGCTTCACTAACCCATACTAGGGGTTTGACTACAGGTGTCAGCTAAAGTATTAACTACTTCCCCAGGTTTAGTTAAAGGGGACAACATTTTGCTTCTAATATGATACTGCAATCTCTGGTTAAATCCATGGAAAGACAGATCCCCTATACAATATTGCAACCCCACCCAAAAAAGAAAAAAAACTTTCTAATGGGTAATATACCAGAGCCGACATGTTCGAGGTGCAGGGAAAGGATTGCAGACATTTACCATTGTTTATAGGTCAGCCCATTCATTCAAAATTTTTGGAGAAGAATTCTGCTTTTTTCCTACATTGTAACATATGCCTGTTGCCTAATTAGGCTCTATTTGGTCAAACTCCTGCAAACAACAGAATTCCTGTCCGCAAATGCGGCTACTGTTCTCTATTTCTGGAAAAACCATACTGCAAACTTGGAACGACCAACTGTACACTTGCTCTTAAGGACATGATCATTCTTGGAAAGATTGGACTGGGCTTACTACTCATTGCGTAAGCAAAACACAAGAATCTAGAGGAAAAATGTTTGACATATGGAAACCTCTAAATCAATTCCTGCCATCCTACGTTAAAACTGGAATTAATTAATGTTTAAGAAATGCAATCTGATTCAGAGAGAAAGAGAGCGGCGATGAGCCCAAGTGACACTTCCCTCGAAGAATTGAACCTTGAGTGGATTGCGGTACCACATATTGAGGCAGTCTAAAGCTGGGGTCACACTAAACGACAGCGACAACGACGTCGCTGTTACGTCACCATTTTCTGTGACGTAACAGCGACCTTGTAAGTCGCTGTTATTATCGCTGCTTAGCTGTCAAACACAGCAGCCGAAGCAGCGATCATAACGACACGCGTCGCTGTGCTGCAACATGTGCAGAGAGCAGGGAGCCGCGCACACTGAGCGCTGGCTCCCTGCTCTCCTAGCTACAGTACACATCGGGTTAATTACACGATGTGTACTGCAGCTACATGTGCAGAGAGCAGGGAGCCGCGCACACTGCTTAGCGCTGGCTCCTTGCTCTCCTAGATACAGTACACATCGGGTTAATTACACGATGTGTACTGCAGCTACATGTGCAGAGAGCAGGAGCCGGCGCTGGCAGCGTGAGAGCGGCGGAGGCTAGTAACGAAGGTAAATATCGGGTAACCACCTTGGTTACCCGATGTTTACCTTGGTTACAGCTTACCGCAGCTGCCAGATGCCGGCTCCTGCTCTCTGCTCGCTTCATTTCGTCGCTCTCTCGCTGTCACACACAGCGATCTGTGCGTCACAGCGGGAGAGCGACGACCAAAAAATGAAGCAGGACATTCAGCAACGAGCGGCGACCTCACAGCAGGGGCGAGCTCGTTGCTGGATGTCACACACAGCGACAGCGACGGGACGTCGCTGCAACGTCACAGAAAATGGTGACGTAGCAGCGACGTCGTTGTCGTAGTCGCTGTGTGTGACACCACCTTAACTCTGAACACCTCCAACCCCTCCCCACCCTCCTTCAATCTTTACAACCATGATGAATGCCACATCATCACCACTACTCAATGACCATTCCTTGCTCCAAAAAAATTGCAATCTGTTGTTTTAACCCTAGAACGCGCAACCATAGAAATCAACCATAGAAAACAAGTAACCTAGCAGGCCTGCGAGGCCCCAGGTATGCGTTCTAGTTAAAAGACTTCACATTTCTGATGACCACAACGAGACCAGCGGTAAAGCCTTTTCCTCAGCTGCCTCATAATAAGACCTCTTTCAAATCTGGGATCTGTTTAATTGGGACATTTGGACCTAGCTTAACCAGCGATCTGAGACTACTGATCCTAGACAGCAATCTGATCTCAGAACTCAAATATCATAGTTGTTCCTGGGTTAGCCACTAACACACCACATCCGGTAACTCCACCCTTCCTGTGTTACCTCCCTATGTTACTTTAGTGGTTATTTTTTGTAAAATGAAAAAAATATTTTTGGGAAAAAGACAAGATTTTTATTCCTACAAGGCAATTACATTTATGATTAAGATCAGGTTGAGAACAATATATTTTCCTTTTGTGAATGACAACTGTGACACATAAGGCAAGTGTCAGACAACATACTAAACTAGAGGGGAGGGAAAATAACACCATCATTTTTGTATGATCCTTGTAAGCAGGACAAGGTAATCACTATGTTATCTTAAGTTTCCTTATTGTCTAAACCGCTGACAACAAAAGTGAATACACCCCTAAATTAAAATGGCCAAATTGTGCCCAATTAGCCATTTTCCCTCCCCGATATCATGTGACTCATTAGTGTCACAAGGTCTCAAGTGTGAATGGGGAGCAGATGTGTTACATTTGGTGTTATCGCTCACACACTCTCTTATACTGGTCACTGGAAGCTCAACATGGCTCCTCATGGCAAAGAATTCTCTGAGGATCTTTAAAAAAGAATTGTTGCACTACATAAAGATGGCCTGGGCTATAAGAAGATTGTCACCACCCTGAAACTGAGATGCAGCAAGGTGGCCAAGACTATACAGTGGTTTAATAAGACAGGTTCCACTCAGAACAGGCCTCGCCATGTTCGACCAAAGAAGTTGAGTGCATGTGCTCAGCGTCATAGCTATAGGTTGCCATTTCAGAATAGATGTATGAGTGCTGCCAACATTGCTGCAGAGGATACAGGGGTGGGGGTCCGACTGTCAGTGCTCAGACTATACGCTGCATACTGTATCAAATTGGTCTGCATAGCTGTTGTCCCAGAAGGACTGTGGAATGCCGACTGCAAGACGTAGTATATTAGCATTTAATAAAAAGGTCAGATACTTTTCTCACAACATGCATTATTACTGTTCTACAGCCAAATTAGTTCAGAGACGTAAACAGTTGAACTAATTTTGCGGTGCTGGAAATTAATATGATGCTTAAGTTTTCTGATTGGCTCTAATTTTCATGCTACAGAGGAGGTTGTAATTACTTATAACACCTTTCATGCAGGTTTATAGAAAAATTGCATATTTATTATTTCATCATCACTTTTGCAGTCTATTACAACCTCTATTTAGTCTATTGAGCCTTCAGTATTCTATCATCTTAGGGTGATCAATCAAAAAATGCCATCTCTGCTCTGATGACCCTCCTAATTACAAATGCAAAATGCTCTTTGTGTAAGGCCTCCTTCACACATCTGTGTCTCCAGTACGTGTGACATCTGTTTCCACGTACCAGAGACACAAACTCATGTAGACCCATTAAAATCAATGGGCTCAGTCACACATCCGTGTTTAAAAAAAAAAAAAAAAAAAATAGAATCCATCAATGCTTGCAGATTACAGTTGGACAATTGAAAGAGATGATCCAATAGAGGAGTCCAAGAGACAAGTGAAAAAACAGTTGTCACTGAACGAGGAAAACATTTTATAGGGTGATTTGTGTAATTCGCAATAGTGCTTCGACATGTTTTAGGTACCTGAATTGTTCCTAAGTTTCTACTATATAAATATCAGAAAACTGACATGACAAAAGATTCTGCATCTTTATATTTGCAAAATAATAATGCTTCAAAGTACTGAAAGGTTAATGCATTAATTATATGTAGCAGTAAAAGTAAAACTCTTTGATATTATAGGAAGAAGAGCCAACTAAATATTTTCATTGTTAGATTTGAATTCAGGAGGTGAAAATCATTAAGAAATGGCTGATTTCATAACTGAACCTGGACACTTCTGAAAATATGTAGAACAGTGTAATATAGTAATAGAGAATGGTGGAGAAACTGGTGGAGGAAGGTTGAACTTGATGGATCCAAGGTTGGCTTGATGCACCAGTGTCTTTTTACAACCTACAGTATGTAACTATGTAATAATGAAGTTGTGGAAAACCTTCTTAAGGCTCTGTGCGCACTAGACCTTTTTACCCGCGGATTTACCCGCGGATTTGCCGCGGAAATTTCTTGAGAAATGTCTGCAATCTTTGTGCAGACATTTCCCAGCAATTTCTATGAAAAAAAAAAATAGCTGTGCGCACTTGTGCGGATTTTTCTCAAGAAATTTCCTTGAGAAGAATTTCTCGAGAAAATTTCTTGAGAAAATGAACATGTCCATTATTTCCGCAGGTACCCTGCGGATTTCGGCAGTACAGCCTGCAAAAATCCGCAGGGAACCACCCGCGGGAAAATCGCGGCAATTTCGCGGCTATTCCGCGGCTAATCCGCGGCATATCCGCATGCGGATTTGGTGCGGATTTTTTCCGGAGGTCCGGAAATCTTTCACTCCCAGAAGTTTCTCAAGAAATTTTCTTGAGAAACTTCACATTTCTAGTGCGCACATAGCCTAAAGGTAAGGGCTGTCCAGATTACAGCAGAGGGGGGAGATCACCACCATCTTTGTGGAGCTAACAGCATATAGTGTGTGCTGCACTTTCCCTCTGTCACCCGCCGGGATGTGTGAGTACTGGTGCCACCACTACCTTCCCCCTCCCCCCCGCTGCCGCCGCTGCTACCCTCTGTCTCGCCCATACCGTCGCCCATCCATTGCCACTCTCCCATCCCCTCCCGCCGCTTCCCCACCGCCGTTCCCTCCACTCTCGTGTGCTCACCTCTGGCCTCCGCTCCTCAGCTCAGCGGAGCGCGGTATACTGAGGAGCGGCATACACGTGTGTGCGGCTGAGTATTTGAGGGCGTGAGTGCGGTAGAGCATTTGGGGGGCATGTGTGCCGCAGAGCATTTGGGGGCGTGCGTGCGGCAGAGCATTTGGGGTGCGTGCAGCAGAGCATTGCAGCAGAGCATTTGGGGGGCGTGCGGCAGAGCATTGCGGAAGAGCATTTGGGGGGCATGCATCAGAGCATTGCGGCAGAGCATTGTGGGCATGCGTGCGGCAGAGCATTGCTGCAGAGCATTGCAGGCGGCAGAGCATTGTGACAGAGCATTGCGGGCAGGTGTGCGGCAGAGCATTGCGGGCAGGCGTGCATGTAGCAGAAAGCATTGTGGGTGTGCATGCAGCAGAGCATTGCAGGCGTGCGTGCGGCAGAGTACTGCGGGCGTGCAGGCGTGTGGCAAAGCATTGCTGGCGTGCAGAGCACTATGTGGGGAGCACTATGCAGCTGTCCTTGGTGACACTTTAGACATATTTAGGATCACTTTAAGGTCACCAACAAAATGGCTCCGCACAGTGACCCTAAACTTCATTCCTGTTGGAAACACCCAGATTGGGAGGAGGGTGTGACATCACACACAGGAGAGCAGATTCCACCCACTTTTACAGCAGCTGTAATGTGAAATATTTCTACAGTACTTCTACAGTAGGATTTCAGCAGCTGCTCCCCCTAGTGCTTAAGAGTGGAAAATATTAAACGTTTAATTTTTTTATATATATATATATATTGCTCAATTAAAAACAAATAATAATATTTAAACAAAACATTAAAACATTAATACTTTACATTTTTTCAGTTATTGAAATTTATTTTTTTGGACGACACATTCCCTTTAAGGTTTATGCGCTTTGTATGCTTAAATGTTGATATGAAATGTCTGTAATACTCACAGGCTATCATCAGGAGAAAGGCTATCAGTAAAGAAGGAGCAATTCTGATTTTCCATTTCGGCAAGTCTACAGAAAGAAAGACAGAAATTTCATGAGTGCAGTATTCATATATCACTTCTCAAAAAAGACTGCAGCCTTGACTTTGTAGTTATATTACATAGTTCCACTAGTGAATAAGAAGAAAACATACTGGATTGGAAACACTTAGGTCATGTGCACACAGTGAGTATTTGGTGAGCTTTTTACCTCAGATTTAGGCCACGTGCACACGTTGAGTGTTTGGTGAGTTTTTTACCTCAGTATTTGTGAGCCAAAACCTGGAATGGGTGAAAAATGCAGACACGGTGCCGTGTTTCTATTATATTTTTCCTCTGATTTTACCACTCCTGTATTTAGCTTACATATACTGAGGTAAAAAACTCACCAAATACTCAACGTATGCACGTGGCCTTAATACTGAGGTAAAAAACTCACCAAATACTCAACCTGTGCACGTGGCCTTAATACTGAGGTAAAAACTCAGCATATATTCAACATGTCACGTGGCCTTAATACTGAGGTAAAAACTCACCAAATACTGAAGGTATATGGCCTTAATACTGAGGTAAGAAAAAAATCACCAAATACTCGACGTGTGCATGTGGTCTTAATATTGAGGTAAAACAAACCTCACCAAATACTCAATGTGTGCACAGGGCCTTAATGCTGAGGTAAAAATTCACCAAATACTCAGGGTGCGCACATGGCCTTAATAGTGAAGTACAAAATTCCCCAAATACTCAATGTGTGCACGGGGCCTTATAGCTCCAACTAATTCAAGAGAAGCTTCGGTTCATGCCAAGGTACGAGTAATTAAAGGGATATTCTAAAGTGTAGAAGTTATCCGCTATCCTTGGCTATGGGTCTGAACAGTGGTCCCCCCCCCCTTAATGATCCCGAGAATGGGGCTTTGAACAGCCCGTGTGAGGGGAGCTGTGGTCGATCATGTGGACCTCCACCCATTCATTCTCTTTGGGACTGCAGAGTCTTCATTTGGCTGCTTTTTGGCACTCCCATAAGGAAAAATGGAGCAGCAGTACACATGATCGACCACTGCTCCCTACACACAGGGATCTTCAGAGCCCCAAGTTTCGAAATTGGTTGGTGTCTCAGCCCAAACACATTCCAATACGCATAACTTATATTTTTTTCAAAAATACATACATGTTAAGCTTTGGTTGAATCCGGTTTTTGTATTCCCTATAGCTCGTGATGTATAGGTCAATAGGGAGCTGTGACAAGTGCCATCTGTCACCTATAGTACTTCATAGCGTATATGTAACACTGTCATGTTGCGGGGAGGGCGGTGTGACTTTTAGTGCTGGGTGTCCTGAATGTAACTCTGCCGGAGGAGCAGGGCACCGTGTGTGCCACGCTTTCATGAGTAATTAGTTATTAAAACATGGTACTGACAGAATGGGCGACCAATGTTTGTTTATCCACAAAGATTGCTCCATTCTTTCTCATTACGAATGTACATCTAGTTTTACTTATTTATTCATTTTTTATCATTGGTATTTTTACAGTTTCTAACATTTATTAGTGAATACACAGACCTGCTGGCAAAGTGCTCTATCCTTGAATGTGTATCAGCGTGAGGAAGCATTGGAGAAGACAATGGCCTGTAACATAGGGAAAAAACAGAATCTCATCACCTGATAGCATTTATATCCTACAACTTACCATAAGTCAACTGCTGGAAATGCTGTGTTGCCCATCACCCATTCCACATCCTAAAATCTATCCTGGTAGGCAATGGCATAAATAAACTCCCATAGGCACTGATGCCATAGGTAGCTTAGCCCCACAACGTTCCTACACCAACTTTTTTAAATGCAAATTCTCTTCTAAAATTCTACCTTGCGTTCTTCAAAAAGTAATAACGTCCTTCCATGGCTGCGTCCTTCCTTCGTCATGCCGCCAGTTATCTCCTTGGGAGGAAGAGCAAGCTGGAAGGACTGGGCCAAGCTGTCATAACAATAGACACATTGTATACACCTCACAGTGGGGTGCATCAAATATTGGTTAATAAAACTAAAAGGGTTAAAAAAAAGAGAATTTTGTTACTTACCGTAAATTCTTTTTCTTATAGTTCCGTATTGGGAGACCCATACCATGGATGTTTAGCTTCTGCCTCCGGAGGACACACAAAGTACTACACTTAAAAGTGTAGCTCCTCCCTCTGAGCTTATACACCCCCTGGTAGCCAGTCCTAGCCAGTTTAGTGCAAAAGCTGAAGGAGAATAGCCACCCACAAGTAGAACCGAGTAAGAACCGGAACAACCGGAGACTCTGTCCACGACAACAGCCGGTGATAACACACGGAACAAAAAAATTGCCAACAGGCAACAGGGAGGGAGCTGGGTCTCCCAATACGGAACTATAAGAAAAAGAATTTACGGTAAGTAACAAAATTCTCTTTTTCTTTATCGTTCCTTTGGGAGACCCATACCATGGGACGTTCCAAAGCTGTCCATGGGTGGGAATAAACAGAAAAACTAAGAAGTAGGCGGAGCCTAACTTCACAAGTGGGCGACAGCCGCCTGAAGGATGCGTCTGCCCAAGCTCGCATCTGCCGAAGCATGAGCATGCACTTGGTAGTCCTTCGAAAAGGTATGCAGGCTAGTCCAAGTGGCAGCCTGACAGACTTGTTGAGCCGTAGCCTGGTGCCTAAAAGCCCAAGAGGCACCGACAGCTCTGGTCGAGTGTGCTTTGATCCCCGGCGGGGGAGGCACCTGAGTACTCTGGTAGGCGTCCGAAATGGTCGATCTAATCCAACGGGCCAAGGTCGGCTTAGAAGCAGAGAGACCCTTGCGCCGCCCTGTGGTTAGCACAAAAAGAGAGGTGCACCGCCTAAGCGCAGCGGTGCGAGACACATAAATCCGGAGAGCACGCACCAGATCTAGAGTATGCAGCGCTTTCTCAAAGCGATGAACAGGGGCCGGACATAAGGAAGGCAAGGAAATATCCTGGTTAAGGTGGAAGGGAGAGACCACCTTAGGAAGAAAGTCCGGGGTCGGACGGAGAACTACCTTGTCTTGGTGAAAAACCAAAAAAGGTGACTCCGAGGAGAGCGCAGCCAAATCAGAGACTCTCCTGAGAGAAGTTATGGCAACTAGAAAGGCCACCTTTTGAGAAAGACGATACAAAGAAACCTCCCTAAGGGGCTCGAAAGGGGGTTTCTGTAATACCGTGAGGACCAAGTTAAGGTCCCAGGAATCCAAGGGCGGCCGATAAGGCGGAATGATGTGAGACGCACCTTGCATGAAGGTGCGGACCTGAGCCAGCCGGGCGAGATGCCGCTGGAACAGCACTGATAGAGCTGAGACTTGTCCCTTGAGAGAGTTGAGGGACAGTCCTAGCTGCAGACCGGACTGTAAAAAAGACAGAAGGGTCGGCAACGAGAATGGCCAAGGAGAATGGCCGGAAGAGCGACACCAGGACAGGAAAATTTTCCAAGTCCTGTGATAGATCTTGACGGAGGAAGACTTACGGGCCCGAGTCATAGTGGAGATGACTTCAGGAGGAATACCAGAAGCCGTCAAAATCCAGGACTCAAGAGCCACGCCGTCAATTTGAGTGCCGCAGAATTCGGGCGGAAAAACGGACCTTGCGAGAGCAGGTCTGGACGGTCCGGAAGATACCACGGCATCTCCACGGACAGTTGGAGCAGGTCCGGATACCAAGCTCGCCTGGGCCAGTCCGTTGCAATGAGGATGACTCGACGGCCCTCCATTCTGATCTTGCGCAGGACTCTGGGCAAGAGAGCTAGAGGGGGAAACACGTAGGACAGACGAAACTGGGACCAGTCTTGAACCAGAGCGTCCACGGCGAAGCCTGAGGATCGTGGGAGCAAGCCACGTAAACCGGAACCTTGTTGTTGTGACGGGATGCCATTAGGTCCACGTCCAGAGTGCCCCACTTGCGGCAGATTGACTGAAACACTGCCGGGTGCAGGGACCACTCGCCACCGTCCACGGATTGACGGTTGAGATAATCTGCCTCCCAGTTTTCTACGCCAGGGATGTGGACTGCGGATATGGTGGACTTGGAGTCCTCCGCCCATTGAAGAATGCGTTGGACCTCCAACATTGCCAGGCGGCTGCGTGTCCCGCCTTGATGATTGATGTAGGCAACCGCTGTCGCGTTGTCTGACTGGACTCGAATGTGCCTGCCCGCCAACAGGTGGTGAAAGGCTAGGAGAGCTAGAAGCACAGCTCTGGTTTCCAGCACATTGATTGAAAGGGCTGACTCGGACGGACTCCAAGTGCCCTGTGCTCTGTGGTGGAGATGTACCGCTCCCCAGCCGGAAAGGCTGGCATCCGTGGTGAGAATCACCCAGGACGGAGTCAGGAAGGAGCGCTCTTGGGACAGGGAGAGGGGTCGAAGCCACCACTGAAGAGAGCTCCTGGTCCGTGGCGACAGAGCCACTAACCTGTGTAAGGAGGAAGGCCGCTTGTCCCAACAGCGGAGAATGTCCAGCTGCAGAGGACGCAGATGGAACTGGGCAAAGGGAACCGCCTCCATGGAGGCCACCATTTGACCCAGCACCTGCATCAGGCGCCTGAGGGAATAACGGCGGGGCCTCAGGAGAGAGCGCACCGCTAGCCGGAGAGACTGCTGTTTGATTAAGGGCAACTTCACAAGTGCCGGCAAAGTCTCGAACTGCATCCCTAGGTATGTGAGACTCTGGGTCGGAGTCAGAGTGGATTTGGGAAGATTGACAATCCACCCGAATTGGGCTAGGGTGGCGAGAGTGAGCGAAACACTCCGCTGACAGTCTGCGCTGGATGTACCCTTGACCAGAAGGTCGTCCAGATAAGGAAGCACTGCTAACCCCTGGAGGTGCAGGACCGCAATCACTGCCGCCATGACCTTGGTGAATACCCGAGGGGCCGTGGCTAACCCGAAGGGGAGAGCCACGAATTGGAAATGATCCTCTCCTATCGCAAAACGTAACCAACGCTGATGTGACACTGCGATTGGCACATGTAGATAGGCATCTCTGATGTCGATGGACGTCAGGAACTCCCCTTGGGTCATAGAGGCAATGACTGATCGCAGAGACTCCATGCGAAAATGCCGCACCCGGACATGCTTGTTGAGAAGCTTGAGATCCAGGATGGGCCAGAAGGTACCGTCCTTTTTTGGAACTAGGAAGAGATTTGAGTAAAAACCTCTGAACCGTTCCTGAGCGGGAACTGGGACAATCACTCCGTTTGCCTGCAAGGACGCCACGGCCTGCGAGAAGGCGGCGGCCTTGGAGCAGGGGGGAGTTGAGAGAAAAAATCTGTTTGGTGGGCTGGAAGAGAATTCTATCCTGTAGCCGTGAGATATGATGTCTCTCACCCACTGATCGGAGACTTGCTTTAACCAAGCGTCGCCAAAGTGGGAGAGCCTGCCACCGACTAAGGACGTGGCTGGAGCGGGCCGAGAGTCATGAGGAAGCTGCCTTAGTGGCAGAACCTCCTGCGGTCTTCTGCGGACGCGCTTTTGGGCGCCAGTTGGATTTCTGATCCTTGGCTGAGTTAGCGGACGAGGCGGAAGGCTTAGAGGATGACCAGTTGGAGGAACGAAAGGAACAAAACCTCGATTGATTCCTACCCTGGGCGGGTTTCCTGGTCTTGGTTTGTGGCATGGAAGTACTCTTCCCGCCAGTAGCTTCTTTAATGATTTCATCCAGCTGTTCACCAAACAGCCGTGAACCAGCAAAAGGGAGCCCAGCAAGGTACTTCTTGGAAGAAGCATCTGCCTTCCACTCTCGAAGCCACAAGATCCTGCGGATAACAAGAGAATTAGCTGAAGCCACCGCAGTGCGGTGAGCAGCCTCTAGCATGGCAGACATGGCATAAGATGAAAAGGCTGAAGCCTGAGCAGTTAAGGTAACCATCTCAGTCATAGATTCCTTGGTGAGGGAATGCATCTCCTCTAGAGAAGCAGAGATGGCTTTGAGAGCCCACACTGCTGCAAAAGATGGGGAAAACGCGGCCCCCGCAGCTTCATACACAGATTTGGCCAGAAGGTCAATCTGACGGTCAGTGGAATCCTTAAGTGAGGTGCTGTCAGCCACCGACACAATGGTCCGGGCTGATAGCCTAGACACCGGAGGGTCTACCTTTGGGGAGTGAGACCACTCCTTGACCACCTCAGGTGGAAATGGAAACCGGTCATCAGAACCACGCTTTGGAAAGCGTTTGTCAGGACAGGCCCTGGGTTTGGTCACAGCGGTCTGAAAACTAGAGTGGTTAAAGAACACACTCTTCACTCTCTTAGGCGAGGTAAACTGATGTTTTTCTGCCAAAGAGAGTTGCTCCTCTGACACTGGCGGATTGAGATCCAACACAGAATTAATAGAAGCAATCAAATCACTAAGATCTGAGTCACCCTCAGAGAAATCGATGGGATACATAGCCTCCGAGCCCCCAGTGAGGACATCCTCCTCATCTTGAGAGTCAGCTCTTGAGACAGAGCCGTGGGATGGGGAGGGGGAGGAAACCCTGCGCCTTCTCTTAGAAGGACGGGGTCTGGGATCAGATGATGAATCCTCCGTGAGCTCTGATGGACGGAGGTCAGAGGATAGGAGTCCTCTGTCAAGAGTATTAGAGGCACCCTGTGAGGGGGGCTGATGCATATTCATCAAAGTCCTGGACAAAAGTCCTATGGACTCAGCAAATCACTGGGATATGGACCTAGAAAAGGACTCTACCCAGGTCGGGGGTTCAATCACAGGTGCAGCAGCAGCCTGAGAGACCACTGGGGGTGAGACTCCAGGCTGTGGCACCGCCAAGTTAGAGCAACCATCACAGTGTGGATAAATGCTCGGCTCAGGCAGCAGGAGCTTACATGCAGTGCATGCAGAATAAAGCTTTGGAGCCTTGCTCCTTGTGTGAGACATGCTGCTGGTATACAGAGGTCCACAACCGGAGACCGGCTGTGGCTTACCAGACCGCTGAGCGCGGTGTTGTGTGCCCTCCAGATCCCGAAGCCCGGTCCCCCAGTCGCAGCACCTCAGCAGAGATGCAGAAAGCAGGATGTCCCAGAGCAGAGTGAACTCTGCCTGAGAAATGACTAGGGGGCGTTCCTATAAAAGAGCGGGAACTGGAGGGCTATAGAGACCTGCAGGGAAGGAGGGACGCCCCAGCAGTGGGGAGTGTCCCTCCCCTGTGTAGAACGGCCGCCGGGAGGAGCCGAACCTGTCCCTCTGCATGAGTGACATGCGAGGGCAGGAAAATGAAACTAGGCCTCCGGCGAAGCCGGAGCCTAAATTTAAGCGGCGAGGCCGACAAGCAGGCACCATCGGCGCGGTTCTCAGGCAAAAGCTAGAGAATCCACCGGAAAAGTTAAAACAATCACATACAGCATACTCTCCCCTTACAATAAAGAATCGGGACCCCCAACATAAACGTCTCAGGTACTTAGCTGCTGAGACGCAGGGCCATGTCCCTGGGGATGAGTGCTCCAGTCCAACAGAATCCTCAAGGGGCTGTGGATGGAGACCGGACTCCTGCCAGGCATGGAGACCGTGCTGGCTCCCACTTCAAGCCAGAGCCCAGGAGGGATGGTGAAGGAGCGTGGCATGTAAGGCTGCAGCCTTGTAAATCAACCTTGACAACACCGCCGACACAGTGGGGTGAGAAGGGACATGCCGGGAGTCCAGACATGGACCCGCTTTTCTTCAAACTCTTTCCAAAAGTCAAACAAATCAGATGAGAATGCATGTGTGGATGTATGCCTCCTGACACAAAGCAATAAACTGGCTAGGACTGGCTACCAGGGGGTGTATAAGCTCAGAGGGAGGAGCTACACTTTTAAGTGTAGTACTTTGTGTGTCCTCCGGAGGCAGAAGCTAAACACCCATGGTATGGGTCTCCCAAAGGAACGATAAAGAAACTTTGATTTGTTGGATGACCATTGTTATAGCCTGCCTAAAATCTTACGGTTTTAGCTTTAGATATATTAAATGGGTACAAATGATTTGCTCTGCCCCATCTGCCAATGTTTGTGTTAAGTGTATTCCATCTGCCACCTTTCCATTACACAGCAGGGATGCCCACTATCGCCTGCTCTTTTTGCAATTGCCATTGAGGCATTGGCAATTCACCTCCATAGCACTGACCTGGCCAGTAGAATAAATGAAATTGGACTTTACGCAGATGATTTGATATTATCTGCGAGCGATCCACATTACTTATTGCCCATAGCTATAGAAGTCTAGAAGTGGCCTTGCTGACAGTTAATAATAAGTTGATCCAGCTTTATTTTAATCATTTTACCTATGTGATTCCAGTACGTCTACACAAGATGTGCAGGACCCCTTCTGCAGAGTGCCATCGATGCAATTCTCCAAACGCCGACTTATCTTTTTAGATTAATGTTTTTAAGTTGCTGTCCTCTCTATTGTCAATACCTATATTGTGTTAACCAAAACTTATTTGGGTTGTTAGATGAAGACCATTGGCAACATCATACCCAAATCTTTCTAAGAGAACCCTATTCTTGGCAAGAAAAACAATTCTTCTCCACTGCATGGCTGACAGACCCCCTAAAATTTGAAGATGGAAGGCCTTGGCTAACACTACTATTTCATACAAGAAAGATATCTTGCAGAATAGGGAAGGCCCAGCTAAATTTTAACATTTGTGTCCAGTTCTGGGCATCACTTTTTAAAAAAAGACATAACAAACTGAAGCAAGTTCAGAGAAGAGCAACCAGAATTGTCACCGGTCTGCAAACCATCGGAGGAACAGTTATAGGATCGGGGAATGTTTAGCTTGCAAAAAAAAAGACTGAGAGGAGACTTAATAGCTGTCTACAAATATCTCAAAGGCTATCACACTGTAGAGCGATCTATCCTCATTTGCACTAGAAAGACTAGAAGAAATGGGATGTAACTGATAAGGGGAGACACAGATTAGATATTAGAAAACACTTTTTGAGAGTGAAAGTGATCAACAAGTGGAGCAGGCTCCCACAAGAGGTAGTGAGTTCCTCTTCAATGGAAGTTTTCAAAAAGAGACTGGACAGACATCTGTGTGGGATAATATAGTCAATCCTGCTGTGAGCAGGGGGTTGGACCAGATGACCCTGGAGGTCCCTTCCAACTCTTTCATTCTTTGATTCTATAATTTCTGGGATCTTTGAGTGGCTGGTCTCCTAACCCTCGACCCTCAAGTATTGCAGTAAATTTGTTGTTATGTTCCTTTTCAGTTATATGTGTTCTGTTTATTCCTTCCCTCATCTCAGCCTGAAGTGTTGTGGATCTCATACCAACCCTCGTCTGGCGTTGTGCTCATGGCCTGGCTTAGGCCTCTTTCACACATTAGTTTTTTGCCATCAGTTGCAATCCGTTGTTTTGTGAAAAAAAAACCGGATCCAGTGCTGGATCCGTTTTTATTCATTGACTTGTATTAGCGACGGATTGCGATGGATGGCCTCACATTACATCCGTTGTGCAACAGATTCATCATAAAATGTTTGTGCAGCTGACGGAGCCGACGTCCACATGAACGTTTTTTGTCTGCGTCGAAAAAACAGACAGCGATGGATCCGTCAGTATCCGTCGTTTGTTATAATGGAAGCCTATGGGCGCAGGATCCGTCGCAATCCATCAAATGACGGGTTCCAGCGACTGATCCATTTTTTTCAACTGAGCATGCTCATATGAGATGTAAATTTATTTCTGGTGAGAAAAAAGTGGTACGACGGATCCATTTTTTTTACAGGATCCGTCACATCAGTTTTACCACAATCTGCGACGGATCCGTTGCATCAATCAGAAAACGGATTGTGACTGATAGCAAAAAAGTGAAGTGTGAAAGAGGCCTTAGGTTCGGACTGGCCCACAGGCGAACCGGAGAATCCTCCGGTGGGTCCCTTTTATATAGTACGTCACTTACCCCACAAACATGATCAGTAGTTGATGTATGACATGTTGGATCCTGTAAGAAACTGGTATGTCATTTGGGAGCCGTTTTTGGAATTTCTTTAGCATTTCCATATCATGATAGTGGGAGAATATTCTCCCTTATGTTACAAGCTATATCTTGAGGTACTGTTGCTACACCACTCACCTGAGTTTTTTATGTAAAGGGGTTTTTTGTGATATCTGGGGCACCCGTCACGTATAATGATGAGTAAATGATGCGAACTATAAGTTTCATTAATGACATATTGACTTACGTATATACATGGATTCTTTCTATATTCCTATGAATTGGATGATACAATTGTGGATTGTACGGTAGTTCGATGTTAAAAATGTATCAGTGAACAGATTAATATAGTCATGCCATTGGTGACAGTCATATTGTAGCCCTAATATACACTAAGATGGCGACTTTCCCTCTAGTTACAGCACTACAAGCGCTGACGCTGCGGCGCGCATGCGTGCTCCAGCTCCCCCCGCCTCGTGATGCGGTCGCGTCATCGCGGGCGACCGTGTCGCCTGTTCTGACGTGCCTGTGCCTCGTGGTGGGGGGAGGGAGCCTCCGCATTAACGCCAGCAGCGCCCGGTAAGTGAAGTGCTTGTTATTTGAACTCATAACAGCTGTGAGGGAAGTATATAAGCATAGCCATCACCCCCTCACATCACTCCCTGACGAAGATACGTTGAAACGATCGTTGGAGTGGTGTGGGGAGGGTCCGCCCAGGTAAAGTATCTTTAACATTAAATCAAGGTTTTTGTCTGCCTGATCCCTTGTTTGAGAGGCCTCTTCTAGTTCCTCTCATGGGAATAGAGAAGATGCCTATTTTTACATATAATAGATCCTAGCAAATTTTACCCTCTGGGCTGCATTACACTGCGATACTAATGGAATTGAGATTCCACTCTTTAAAATGTTCAAAAACAAGAGGAAATATACAGGTTGTTACATGATATATATGAATATAGTGCTTAAGGCTGTTAGAATTTTTATTATGAACTGATTACCCTGTGATACCTAAATAGAAAAGTATGGTACATCCTCTTGCTTGTTGCATTGGTTATTGCAGTGATGAAATAAGGCATCTAACCCTGAAACATTGAGGAACAAGGGAGAATATACAGATCACATTTTGATAGGTTAGACAAAACAAAGCATTATTGTAAACTCAAATGCTTTGTGATAGTAAAGTATATGAGAATTTCATTAATATTCTGTGATACTATAAATGAATGTACTATGGTGGACCCTCTATCTCACACCCTGTTTTGTTGATTGATTTTAAACATGTCGAAAATGTCTAGTGTTTATGTTTTTAAATCATGTTAATAAAGATGGATATATTGATTTAAATATGGTCTTTTGAAGTGCTTAGTATGAATTCTGCTTAGAAACACTCAGGGACCACATTATTAGTTTTTTTGATAGATGATAACTTCCTTGTGAGTAAATACTGGTTGTTGTTGTAGGAAGGATCACCAATATGGATTTCAGGATTCGAGATTCAGCATGGTTGAATAAATTACCAACTGTATTTGGAGAAGTGGGTGGTGATGTGGTTGACAATACCTCAGAAGATATCACAAATGAAAAAGATATATTAAAGGAATTGCTATACAGAAGGACTAAGACGTGGTGGAACAAGGCGTCTCTAGAACACTATGACCAACGTAAATTTATACCACGTGGATTAAGGGTACAGGTAATGCCCTCCTTTTCTTTGGAGGAGGAATCATTGACAAAGAGATGGGAAGATGCATGCAATGCTTGCTCCTCATCTTTTTTGTCAATTTTGATTGAGGCCGACAAGAAACATCTGGAAAACTTAGAGGAGCAAATTAAATTGTCACAGGATAAGGTGCGACTAGCGCTATCTCCTGAGCAAATGCAGAAATTTGACTTGGAATTGAATAATTCTTTCCAAAAATGGGAAAAAGAGATACAAAGTTTGAAAACAAGCAAATTCCAACGGGATACTCGAGATTACCAGACTGGTAAAGTATACAAGTGGAAAGCTAAACAGAATCCTATAAGGACGACGTCTTTTTCATCGTCAATAAGTGACATCTCCAGTGTCTCTACTGATAATGCACGTGGTGAAACATCAGGATCTGTGAGTGGTTATTACACACGGAATAAAGCAAAGAAATACAAACCTGCCATGTTCGAACCGGATTTCAAGACAACAAACACCCTAAAGGTAATTAATTTATCTAATATTACCTTAACAGCAGCACAGGAATCAATTTTGACTTTGGGGTTGGGCTTTTGCCCAACAGCAAATTTTGATCACTTCACGGCAATTAAAGATACTTTCTTGTTTGCCAGGAAGTTGTTATTAAAAAAGTACCACTCTAAATCTACCTGTGATTCACTCTCTACAGAGGAAGAACTGGCGGCACTTCAAGCACTAGAAGATCTACTATTAGAACAAATGGAGACACAGCCTGGTAAGTTCCCAGAGATTTTTAAGAAAAAAAGCACATTTTTTCCATCATTATCATCATGTTCTTCGGTTGAAGTCTTTGTCAGAATGGTGGTTGAAGCAATATTTAAGATTCCCCAATATAGACCGTATGATAATTTACGAAGAGAGGAACGGTTAGCCCTTGAGGAACTGAAACGTATGAAAGATGTCATATTCAAACCAGCTGACAAGGGGGGCAACGTGGTAGTTTGGCCTGTGGACCTCTATGAAAAAGAGGTCTTCAGGCAGCTCAACGACCCCCTTTGTTATCAACAACTCACTGGAGATCCCACAGACTCCTTTCAGTTGGAATTGAATGACATCTTAGATGAAGCCCTCGAAAATGGCGTCATTCCTAAAAAGGTCTGGGAAGGTCTTAGAATCAAGTTTCCTCGTGTGCCTACGCTGTATCTATTGCCAAAGGTACACAAGGACATGAAAAACCCACCCGGTAGACCAATCGTCTCAGGGAATGGGAGTTTGGTTGAACCCATATCAAAATTATTGGATTATTTTTTGAAACCAATAGTGATGGAATTGCCATCATTTGTGAAGGATTCCACAGAAGTGTTACGCAGATTGGATGGGATACACATGGATGAGGATATGTTCCTCATCACATGTGATGTGGAATCCCTTTACACTAGTATTTCACACTCCCTGGGGTTATCGGCACTGAGATTTTTTCTAACTAATCGTGATATGGAAAATGACTTGGTGGATTTTATTTTGACTGCAATGAAATTCGTCCTCTCCCACAATTATTTTATTTTTAAAGATCGTTTTTTCCTACAGAAGAGGGGCGTGGCGATGGGGGTGGCATGTGCCCCATCCTACGCCAATCTCTTCATGGGAATGTGGGAGAGGGAATTTGTGCAGAAGAGTGAAGCAATGTTCTTGGGCTCAGTGATTCTCTGGCTGAGATTCATTGACGATGTTCTGTTTATTTGGCAGGGCTCCAAAACCATACTGGAAGAGTTCCTGGCATATTTGAATGACAACCTGTGGAACGTGAAATTAACATACACAGTCAGCAAGACAAGAATTACGTTTTTGGATCTGGATATCTCTGTGGACGACCAGGGAGATCTACATACCAGCATACACCGAAAGGAGACAAGTGTTAACTCCCTTCTACATTCAAAATCAGCTCATCCGTCGCATGTGATACGAGCGATACCAACTGGCCAATTTATTAGAACGAGACGCATTTGCGACAGGGAGGAGGATTTTGAAAGACAAGCAGGAGATCTCCGTTTAAGATTCCTTCAACGGGGGTATAAGAGAGAAAACATCAATAGAGCTTATGAACGATCAAAAAATGCAGAGAGATCAGCACTCCTAACTCCTCGTCGCAAGAAAACATCTGATAATGCTTTACGCTTCATCACCACCTACCACTCTAGATGGGCTGAATTGACGGATGTTGTCTCCAGTTGTTGGTCCATCCTGAAACAAGATCCAACCTTATGTAAAATTGTAACTAACCAACCTTGTTTTGTAGCCAGAAGAAGTAAAACTATCCGAGAATGTTTGGTACACAGTCATCATGTTACAAAATCATCCCGCTTTATTTTTGGTTCAAGTGGGCCAAAGTGGGGGTCTTGGAGATGCGGTGACTGCTCAGCCTGTAAATATGTGGTGAGAACTCAAGAATTTTCTGACACTTCCAACTCTAAAACGTATAAAATCTTACAGCATATTAATTGTAGAACTACACATGTTATCTATCTGGCATGCTGCCCGTGTGGGAAATTGTATGTCGGAATGACTACACGAGAATTTCGTGTTCGTATTTTGGAGCATATCAGAGATATAAAAAGTGCTGAGACAGTTACCGCAGACCAGACCGAGAAAATCTCTAAATTAAAACCTATTGCCAAACATTTTCGTGAGGTCCATCCAGGTCAGGGACATCGCCTTCAGTTCCGGGGCATTGACAAACTTTATGTGGGCAATAGAAGAGGTGATATAACTAAGAGATTAGGACAAATGGAATGCAAATGGATCACCCTCTTGAGGAGTATGAAGCCCATAGGTCTGAATGATCAATGGGGATTTTCTACCTTCCTATAATATATGGATGGGTGATAGTGATCACAATTGCCCTATGTCCTCTCCACTCTTCATTGAACCGCGTATTGTTTTGAAATGTCCATGGATCTGGTAGGATTATGTCTATGACCGATTTATCCTCATTCCATAAGATCTTGAGGCAGGGATTATATTGGCACCGTCTTCAGCTACATATTGTGGTAGTATGATTTCCTGTAGTCCCTCTGGCTCTTTTTCTGCTCTTGACATTGACCTGAGATGGTTACTATGAATGTAAAAGGTACTTTTATGTATTATCCTTCTTCTTTTTCTATATCTACACCATGTGCATTGGGCGGTGATATATTGCATATCACCCCTCCTTGCAACATCTGTGTTTAGATGAGCCCTTTTTGGGTTATTGTGAAATCTCCTAAGTATGACTGGATTAATAGCTATACTATCCCTGTGAGTCATATTCAGTGACCAATGATATTTAAATATTGCTTCTTTCTGGTTTGAACCCATATAAAATATCTAGATGATCTTTCTGTGAGTTGATGTGATTACGTCTGTTTTTCAATATCTACACCATGGGCAATGGGCGGTGATAGTGGGTATATCATCCCCCCTTGCAACGTCTGTGTTTAGATGAGCCCCTCTTGGGCTTTGAACAATGATATCAACTATGGCTCCTTCCTGAACTATTATTATACAGGGTATCCCACATGACCTTATTGTGACTATAATCAGCCATATTATGATGTTCACCATCTCTAGCATCCTTCATGATCTTTAAAGTGATATACTCCATTGATTATTCCTTTATTTATTATATATCACTGATCACCCTGATTTTTAATTACTATGCCATGAATGGTGATGGAGGACATTTTATGTCCTCCACCTCCATATCATCTGCTATAGTAGGGTCTGATATGACCAAAATGGATGCAGAGCTGATGTATGACATGTTGGATCCTGTAAGAAACTGGTATGTCATTTGGGAGCCGTTTTTGGAATTTCTTTAGCATTTCCATATCATGATAGTGGGAGAATATTCTCCCTTATGTTACAAGCTATATCTTGAGGTACTGTTGCTACACCACTCACCTGAGTTTTTTATGTAAAGGGGTTTTTTGTGATATCTGGGGCACCCGTCACGTATAATGATGAGTAAATGATGCGAACTATAAGTTTCATTAATGACATATTGACTTACGTATATACATGGATTCTTTCTATATTCCTATGAATTGGATGATACAATTGTGGATTGTACGGTAGTTCGATGTTAAAAATGTATCAGTGAACAGATTAATATAGTCATGCCATTGGTGACAGTCATATTGTAGCCCTAATATACACTAAGATGGCGACTTTCCCTCTAGTTACAGCACTACAAGCGCTGACGCTGCGGCGCGCATGCGTGCTCCAGCTCCCCCTGCCTCGTGATGCGGTCGCGTCATCGCGGGCGACCGTGTCGCCTGTTCTGACGTGCCTGTGCCTCGTGGTGGGGGGAGGGAGCCTCCGCATTAACGCCAGCAGCGCCCGGTAAGTGAAGTGCTTGTTATTTGAACTCATAACAGCTGTGAGGGAAGTATATAAGCATAGCCATCACCCCCTCACATCACTCCCTGACGAAGATACGTTGAAACGATCGTTGGAGTGGTGTGGGGAGGGTCCGCCCAGGTAAAGTATCTTTAACATTAAATCAAGGTTTTTGTCTGCCTGATCCCTTGTTTGAGAGGCCTCTTCTAGTTCCTCTCATGGGAATAGAGAAGATGCCTATTTTTACATATAATAGATCCTAGCAAATTTTACCCTCTGGGCTGCATTACACTGCGATACTAATGGAATTGAGATTCCACTCTTTAAAATGTTCAAAAACAAGAGGAAATATACAGGTTGTTACATGATATATATGAATATAGTGCTTAAGGCTGTTAGAATTTTTATTATGAACTGATTACCCTGTGATACCTAAATAGAAAAGTATGGTATATCCTCTTGCTTGTTGCATTGGTTATTGCAGTGATGAAATAAGGCATCTAACCCTGAAACATTGAGGAACAAGGGAGAATATACAGATCACATTTTGATAGGTTAGACAAAACAAAGCATTATTGTAAACTCAAATGCTTTGTGATAGTAAAGTATATGAGAATTGCATTAATATTCTGTGATACCATAAATGAATGTACTATGGTGGACCCTCTATCTCACACCCTGTTTTGTTGATTGATTTTAAACATGTCGAAAATGTCTAGTGTTTATGTTTTTAAATCATGTTAATAAAGATGGATATATTGATTTAAATATGGTCTTTTGAAGTGCTTAGTATGAATTCCGGATGATAAATCTTATAGATGCATTGAATCATCAGAATGGGGAAGGCTTGCTCCTGAGCCTAGATGTAGAAAAGGCATTTGATAGATTAGGTTGCCCTTTTCTGTTCAATACTCTTAAAAGACTTGGTATAGAGGGACCATTCCTGCACACTATTCGTGCTTTATATATAAACCCTGAAGCTTTGGTAAAATTGCCTCATGCTTCGTCCTCGGCCTTTCCCAGACATAATGGGTCTAGGCAGGGGTGTCCTCTGTCCCCCCTTTTATTTGTTCTATGTATAGAACCTCTAGCCACACAAATTAGGGAAAATCCAGATGTGCAGGGGTTTGAAATAGGGGAACGGGAGTACAAGCTGTCACTTTTCGCTGATGAAGTCCTCCTAATGGTGAGAAGTAGAGTTGAGCGCGGTTCGTGGTTCGTGGTTCTCCAGTTCGCGGCTCGAGTGATTTTGGGGCATGTTCTAGATCGAACTAGAACTCGAGCTTTTTGCAAAAGCTCGATAGTTCTAGAAACGTTCGAGAACGGTTCTAGCAGCCAAAAAACAGCTAAATCCTAGCTTGGTTTCTGCTGTAATAGTGTAAGTCACTCTGTGAATCAAACTATTATCACATTTCAGTGTATAGTGTGCGTGAACAGCGCCTTCAGATCACTGCTGTTTCTATAATGGCGATCGCCATTTTTTTTTTTTTTTTTCTTGTCTTCCTTCCCTAAGCGCGCGCGTCTTGTGGGGCGGGCCAGCATGTCAGCCAATCACAGACACACACACACCTAAGTGGACTTTGAGGCAGAGAAGCAACGGCATGTGTGATAGGATCTGCATGTCACATGTCCCTGCATTATAAAACCGGACATTTTCTTCACGAACGCCATTATCTGCCTTCTGCGTCTTTGGTGTCAGACATCAGTGTCGCAGCTCCGTCCTCCTGAGTCCTATCGCCGATACAGCTGTATGCGCTGCATACACAGCGTTAGACAGCTTAGGGAGAGCACATTCTAGCAGTCCTTTTAAGGGCTCGTACCGGCAGGGTCAGAGAGCCATAAGTGACAGGTCCTGCAAACAGCAACAGCGTCTGTGTAGCCCAGGTCAGGGATTTCCTCCCTGCATTTCACCATTAGGAGGGAATAGAAAGGCAGGCTTCCATTCCTCTACCCAGAGCACCACAATCCTGCCACTGTACCCTCCTGTCCTCTGCACACTCCAACTCATTCTAAGTAAGCCATTATACTAGCAAACATTCAGTGTACCTAGTGGCATCCTATACGTGGCTATTGGACTTTGCTATAGTCCCACTAGTGCAAAGACATTTGCAGAGCACGTCTGCCTGCATTGCACACTACAACTTTTTTAAACTAAGCAATTTTACTAGCAAACACTCAGTGTACCTAGTGGCATCCTATACGTGGCTATTGGACTTTGCTATAGTCCCACTAGTGCCAAGACATTTGCAGAGCGCATCTGCCTGCGTTGCACACTCCAACTAATTATAACTAAGCCATTATACTTGCACACACTAAGTGTTTTTTAGTGGCATCCTATACGTGGCTATTGGACTTTGCTATAGTCCTACTAGTGCCAAGACATTTGCAGAGCGCATCTGCCTGCGTTGCACACTACAACTTTTTTAAACTAAGCAATTTTACTAGCAAACACTCAGTGTACCTAGTGGCATCCTATACGTGGCTATTGGACTTTGCTATAGTCCCACTAGTGCCAAGACATTTGCAGAGCGCATCTGCCTGCGTTGCACACTCCAACTAATTATAACTAAGCCATTATACTTGCACACACTAAGTGTTTTTTAGTGGCATCCTATACGTGGCTATTGGACTTTGCTATAGTCCTACTAGTGCCAAGACATTTGCAGAGCGCATCTGCCTGCGTTGCACACTCCAACTAATTATAACTAAGCCATTATACTAGCACACACTCAGTGAACCTAGTGGCATCCTATATGTGGCTATTGGACTTTGCTATAGTCCCACTAGTGCCAAGACATTTGCAGCACGTCTGCCTGCGTTGCACACTCCAACTAATTATAACTAAGCCATTATACTAGCACACACTCAGTGTACCTAGTGGCATCCTATACGTGGCTATTGGACTTTGCTATAGTCCCACTAGTGCCAAGACATTTGCAGCACGTCTGCCTGCGTTGCACACTCCAACTAATTATAACTAAGCCATTATACTAGCACACACTCAGTGTACCTAGTGGCATCCTATACGTGGCTATTGGACTTTGCTATAGTCCCACTAGTGCCAAGACATTTGCAGCACGTCTGCCTGCGTTGCACACTCCAACTAATTATAACTAAGCCATTATACTAGCACACACTCAGTGTACCTAGTGGCATCCTATACGTGGCTATTGGACTTTGCTATAGTCCCACTAGTGCCAAGACATTTGCAGCACGTCTGCCTGCGTTGCACACTCCAACTAATTATAACTAAGCCATTATACTAGCACACACTCAGTGTACCTAGTGGCATCCTATACGTGGCTATTGGACTTTGCTATAGTCCTACTAGTGCCAAGACATTTGCAGAGCGCATCTGCCTGCGTTGCACACTCCAACTAATTATAACTAAGCCATTATACTAGCACACACTCAGTGAACCTAGTGGCATCCTATACGTGGCTATTGGACTTTGCTATAGTCCCACTAGTGCCAAGACATTTGCAGCACGTCTGCCTGCGTTGCACACTCCAACTAATTATAACTAAGCCATTATACTAGCACACACTCAGTGTACCTAGTGGCATCCTATACGTGGCTATTGGACTTTGCTATAGTCCTACTAGTGCCAAGACATTTGCAGAGCGCATCTGCCTGCGTTGCACACTCCAACTAATTATAACTAAGCCATTATACTAGCACACACTCAGTGAACCTAGTGGCATCCTATACGTGGATATTGGACTTTGCTATAGTCCCACTAGTGCCAAGACATTTGCAGCACGTCTGCCTGCGTTGCACACTCCAACTAATTATAACTAAGCCATTATACTAGCACACACTCAGTGTACCTAGTGGCATCCTATACGTGGCTATTGGACTTTGCTATAGTCCCACTAGTGCCAAGACATTTGCAGCACGTCTGCCTGCGTTGCACACTCCAACTAATTATAACTAAGCCATTATACTAGCACACACTCAGTGTACCTAGTGGCATCCTATACGTGGCTATTGGACTTTGCTATAGTCCCACTAGTGCCAAGACATTTGCAGCACGTCTGCCTGCGTTGCACACTCCAACTAATTATAACTAAGCCATTATACTAGCACACACTCAGTGTACCTAGTGGCATCCTATACGTGGCTATTGGACTTTGCTATAGTCCCACTAGTGCCAAGACATTTGCAGCACGTCTGCCTGCGTTGCACACTCCAACTAATTATAACTAAGCCATTATACTAGCACACACTCAGTGTACCTAGTGGCATCCTATACGTGGCTATTGGACTTTGCTATAGTCCCACTAGTGCCAAGACATTTGCAGCACGTCTGCCTGCGTTGCACACTCCAACTAATTATAACTAAGCCATTATACTAGCACACACTCAGTGTACCTAGTGGCATCCTATACGTGGCTATTGGACTTTGCTATAGTCCTACTAGTGCCAAGACATTTGCAGAGCGCATCTGCCTGCGTTGCACACTCCAACTAATTATAACTAAGCCATTATACTAGCACACACTCAGTGAACCTAGTGGCATCCTATACGTGGATATTGGACTTTGCTATAGTCCCACTAGTGCCAAGACATTTGCAGCACGTCTGCCTGCGTTGCACACTCCAACTAATTATAACTAAGCCATTATACTAGCACACACTCAGTGTACCTAGTGGCATCCTATACGTGGCTATTGGACTTTGCTATAGTCCCACTAGTGCCAAGACATTTGCAGCACGTCTGCCTGCGTTGCACAATCCAACTAATTATAACTAAGCCATTATACTAGCACACACTCAGTGTACCTAGTGGCATCCTATACGTGGCTATTGGACTTTGCTATAGTCCCACTAGTGCCAAGACATTTGCAGCACGTCTGCCTGCGTTGCACACTCCAACTAATTATAACTAAGCCATTATACTAGCACACACTCAGTGTACATAGTGGCATCCTATACGTGGCTATTGGAATTTGCTATAGTCCCACTAGTGCCAAGACATTTGCAGCACGTCTGCCTGCGTTGCACACTCCAACTAATTATAACTAAGCCATTATACTAGCACACACTCAGTGTACCTAGTGGCATCCTATACGTGGCTATTGGACTTTGCTATAGTCCTACTAGTGCCAAGACATTTGCAGAGCGCATCTGCCTGCGTTGCACACTCCAACTAATTATAACTAAGCCATTATACTAGCACACACTCAGTGAACCTAGTGGCATCCTATACGTGGATATTGGACTTTGCTATAGTCCCACTAGTGCCAAGACATTTGCAGCACGTCTGCCTGAGTTGCACACTCCAACTAATTATAACTAAGCCATTATACTAGCACACACTCAGTGTACCTAGTGGCATCCTATACGTGGCTATTGGACTTTGCTATAGTCCCACTAGTGCCAAGACATTTGCAGCACGTCTGCCTGCGTTGCACACTCCAACTAATTATAACTAAGCCATTATACTAGCACACACTCAGTGTACCTAGTGGCATCCTATACGTGGCTATTGGACTTTGCTATAGTCCCACTAGTGCCAAGACATTTGCAGCACGTCTGCCTGCGTTGCACACTCCAACTAATTATAACTAAGCCATTATACTAGCACACACTCAGTGTACCTAGTGGCATCCTATACGTGGCTATTGGACTTTGCTATAGTCCCACTAGTGCCAAGACATTTGCAGCACGTCTGCCTGCGTTGCACACTCCAACTAATTATAACTAAGCCATTATACTAGCACACACTCAGTGTACCTAGTGGCATCCTATACGTGGCTATTGGACTTTGCTATAGTCCCACTAGTGCCAAGACATTTGCAGCATGTCTGCCTGCGTTGCACACTCCAACTAATTATAACTAAGCCATTATACTAGCACACACTCAGTGTACCTAGTGGCATCCTATACGTGGCTATTGGACTTTGCTATAGTCCCACTAGTGCCAAGACATTTGCAGCACGTCTGCCTGCGTTGCACACTCCAACTAATTATAACTAAGCCATTATACTAGCACACACTCAGTGTACCTAGTGGCATCCTATACGTGGCTATTGGACTTTGCTATAGTCCTACTAGTGCCAAGACATTTGCAGAGCGCATCTGCCTGCGTTGCACACTCCAACTAATTATAACTAAGCCATTATACTAGCACACACTCAGTGAACCTAGTGGCATCCTATACGTGGATATTGGACTTTGCTATAGTCCCACTAGTGCCAAGACATTTGCAGGACGTCTGCCTGCGTTGCACACTCCAACTAATTATAACTAAGCCATTATACTAGCACACACTCAGTGTACCTAGTGGCATCCTATACGTGGCTATTGGACTTTGCTATAGTCCCACTAGTGCCAAGACATTTGCAGCACGTCTGCCTGCGTTGCACAATCCAACTAATTATAACTAAGCCATTATACTAGCACACACTCAGTGTACCTAGTGGCATCCTATACGTGGCTATTGGACTTTGCTATAGTCCCACTAGTGCCAAGACATTTGCAGCACGTCTACCTGCGTTGCACACTCCAACTAATTATAACTAAGCCATTATACTAGCACACACTCAGTGTACCTAGTGGCATCCTATACGTGGCTATTGGACTTTGCTATAGTCCCACTAGTGCCAAGACATTTGCAGCACGTCTGCCTGCGTTGCACACTCCAACTAATTATAACTAAGCCATTATACTAGCACACACTCAGTGTACCTAGTGGCATCCTATACGTGGCTATTGGACTTTGCTATAGTCCTACTAGTGCCAAGACATTTGCAGAGCGCATCTGCCTGCGTTGCACACTCCAACTAATTATAACTAAGCCATTATACTAGCACACACTCAGTGAACCTAGTGGCATCCTATACGTGGATATTGGACTTTGCTATAGTCCCACTAGTGCCAAGACATTTGCAGCACGTCTGCCTGCGTTGCACACTCCAACTAATTATAACTAAGCCATTATACTAGCACACACTCAGTGTACCTAGTGGCATCCTATACGTGGCTATTGGACTTTGCTATAGTCCCACTAGTGCCAAGACATTTGCAGCACGTCTGCCTGCGTTGCACACTCCAACTAATTATAACTAAGCCATTATACTAGCACACACTCAGTGTACCTAGTGGCATCCTATACGTGGCTATTGGACTTTGCTATAGTCCCACTAGTGCCAAGACATTTGCAGCACGTCTGCCTGCGTTGCACACTCCAACTAATTATAACTAAGCCATTATACTAGCACACACTCAGTGTACCTAGTGGCATCCTATACGTGGCTATTGGACTTTGCTATAGTCCTACTAGTGCCAAGACATTTGCAGAGCGCATCTGCCTGCGTTGCACACTCCAACTAATTATAACTAAGCCATTATACTAGCACACACTCAGTGAACCTAGTGGCATCCTATACGTGGCTATTGGACTTTGATATAGTCCCACTAGTGCCAAGACATTTGCAGCACGTCTGCCTGCGTTGCACACTCCAACGAATTATAACTAAGTTACATTGTCAGGGATATTTATTCTTTATTATTCTGCTGTTAATAAAGCTAGACCACCACTGCAATCTTCACCACCTCTCAATTTTTACTACCACATTTTCAGTCCACAATCTTGTCGCAATCAACATGAGTGGCAAAATGACAGATGCTGGTGGAAAGGGGAAGAGGCGTGGTGGAAAAGGCAAAAAAGGTTTTGTCAGTGGGGAAGGTGCCAAAGCTCCATTATCATCTGCTGAAGATAGACCATCTACTAGCAAAAGTAAGATGTCTACTACTTATTGTGGACAATCCGATGTGCTCCCTTTTTTACGGACACGAACAAGAGGAACAAAGGTAGATGATGGGCAAAAAAGGAAAATGCTTGAATGGATCTCAAGTGGTCCAACAAGTGCCCTCTCAGCCACTTCAAGTACCGCATCCAAAAAACACCATTCCTCTGAGTTGTCATCCCAATCACACTTGATTTCTCCCAGCTCTGAAGTCTCCATCAGCCCTGCACAGTATGGTGGAACTGAGATGGCTGAGTCTGCAGAGCTGTTCAGTCACACTATAGCCTGGGAATCAGAGGTCTGCTCCCAAGCTACAGTGAGTACAGAACAGGAAATGGTCTGCAGTGATGCCCAGAACCTTTGTGACTCAGATTCAGGCCGTGAGGACCAAGTTTCTGAGCATAATGTTGACCCTTTGTCACAAACTGTAACACCTGTGGTTATAGACAATGAGGAACATACTGATGAAGATGAGACGCAGATACCCGATTGGGATGACAACTTAAATATTCGGTCAGGGCAAGAAGAGGCTCGGTCTGAGGGGGAGGGGAGTGCGAACACAACAATTGATGATGACGTTCTAGATCCCACCTACTGTCAACCCCCAGTCAGGCACTCGAGGAGGTCAACAGAGGCGGTGGAGGAGGATGCAACCGACGACGAAGTTACCTTGCGCCTTCCTGGACAGAGTCGGAGCACTGGTAGCACGTCTACAACTGCATCCTCAGCCACCACTCTGCCTATGAGCATTATTCGGGGTGGATCAACAGGTCGCATGGCCTCTAAGCCTTGCCTAGCCTGGGCCTTTTTTCACATCGAAAAAGATCGCCCAACTCATGTGATATGTAACATTTGTCATGATTCTGTTAGTAGAGGTCAAAACCTCAGCAGTTTGACAACTTCTTCCATGAATCGTCACATGAATAAATATCATAAGTCCCGGTGGGAAGCTCACCGTGCTGCAATGCCGGCTAGCGGAGCGAACCATCCACCGCCCGCCCCTTCCAGTGCATCCGCGCGCTCTTCATCTTCTAGGACTGTGGGGACAGCTGTCACACCTGTTTTTCCACGCAAAACTTCCACCACTGTAACCGCAACAGGCAGTTTGCTTGTAAGGTCGTCAGTTGGTTTGGAAGGGGAAACAAGTGAGTGTGTACAGCTCTCTCAGACATCGATAGCACCAACGTTGGATGAAGGCAACATCATGTCTCCGCCTGCACTTTCCTCACAAACCTGCATTTTTCCAGGGACACCCTACTCAACACCGTCTACACACAGCAGCCAGATCTCTGTCCCTCAGATGTGGTCAAATAAAAGGCCACTTCCTCCGACCCATGACAAAGCTAAGAGGTTGACTCTATCCCTCTGTAAGCTGTTGGCTACCGAAATGCTGCCTTTCCGCCTAGTGGACACACAGGATTTTAGAGACCTTATGTCTGTCGCTGTGCCCCAGTACCAGATGCCTAGTCGCCACTACTTCTCTAAGAAAGGTGTGCCCGCGCTACACCAGCATGTCGCACACAACATCACCGCTTCCTTGAGAAACTCTGTGTGTGAACGGGTGCATTTCACCACCGATACTTGGACCAGTAAGCATGGACAGGGACGTTACATGTCGCTGACTGGGCACTGGGTAACTATGGTGATAGATGGTGAAGGGTCTGCTGCACAAGTCTTGCCGTCCCCACGACTTGTGTGTCAATCCTCTGTCTGTCCAAGTTCCGCCACAGCTTCTGCATCCTCCACCTCATCTGGGTCCTCCACCTCCGCCCCAAGCCTGCCTGGTCAGGCCACCAGCGTTCTCACTGCGCAGAAGGAATCACGCACGCCTCATTACTATGCTGGCAGCCGAGCGCAACGGCATCAGGCGGTCTTTAGCTTGACATGTCTTGGTAATAAGAGTCACACAGCTGAGGAGTTGTGGTCAGCTCTGCGGTCCGAGTTTAATAAATGGTTGTCTCCACTCAACCAGCAGCCTGGTAAGGCCGTGTGCGACAATGCTGCAAACCTGGGTGCGGCCCTTCGCCTGGGCAAGGTGACACACGTACCTTGTATGGCTCACGTGTTGAACCTTGTCGTGCAGCAATTTTTAACACACTATCCCGGCCTAGATGGCCTTCTGAACAGGGCACGAAAACTGTCTGCTCACTTCCGGCGTTCAAGCTGCTGAGCGACTTGCATCGCTACAGAAGTCTTTCGGCCTGCCGGTTCATCGCCTGAAATGCGATGTGGCGACACGCTGGAATTCAACTCTCCACATGTTACAGCGACTGTGGCAGCACCGCAGAGCCCTGGTGCAATACGTCATGACGTCTAGCCTGGGCCAACGAGATGCAGAGGTGGGGCAGATCACCCTGATGGAGTGGTCTCAGATCAAGGACCTATGCACCCTTCTGCACAGTTTCGACATGGCGACGAATATGTTTAGCTCTGACAATGCCATTATCAGCATGACGATTCCAGTCATTTACATGCTGGAGCACACGCTAAACACTATTCGGAGTCAGGGGGTGGGACAACATGAAGGGGAGGAACTACAGGAGGATTCATATGTGCAAGGGACAACAACATCACCAAGGTCCAGACGTTCATCATCACCAACGCAGCAGGCATGGGACCATGGGGAACAGGGATCGACAAGGGCGCATAGTAGCAGGCGAAATGTTGAGCAAGGTGCAGGAGAACATGAAGAAATGGAGGACGAACTGTCCATGGACATGGAAGACTCAGCGGATGAGGGAGACCTTGGTCAAATTTCAGTTGAAAGAGGTTGGGGGGAGATGTCAGAGGAAGAAAGAACGGGTAGCACCTCTATGCCACAAACACAGCGTGGACTTGGTCCGCATGGCTGCGCAAGACACATGAGTGCCTTTTTGTTGCACTACCTCCAACATGACAGTCGTATTGTCAAAATTAGAAGTGATGATGACTACTGGATTGCCACACTATTAGATCCCCGGTACAAGTCCAAATTTTGTGACATAATTCCAGCCATAGAAAGGGACGCACGTATGCAGGATTATCAGCAGAAGCTGTTACTCGATCTTAGCTCGGCTTTTCCACCAAACAACCGTGCAGGTGCAGGGAGGGAATCTCCCAGTTGTAACTTGACAAACATGGGACGGTCTCGTCATCTTCACCAGTCTACCCGTACCAGTAGGACCGTATCTGGTGCCGGTAACAGCAATTTTATGGAATCTTTTCATAATTTTTTTAGACCCTCTTTTGCAAGGCCACCAGAGACAACAAGTCTGACACATACTCAACGGCTGGAGAGGATGATACAGGAGTATCTCCAAATGAACATCGATGCCATGACTGTGCAACTGGAGCCTTGCTCCTTTTGGGCTTCAAACATAGAAAAATGGCCAGAGCTCTCCAGTTACGCCTTGGAGATTTTGTCGTGTCCAGCTGCCAGCGTTGTCTCTGAACGTGTATTCAGTGCTGCTGGGTGTGTGCTGACAGATAAGCGCACGCGTCTGTCCAGTGACAATGTGGACAGACTGACGTTCATCAAAATGAACAAGTCATGGATCCAGAAGGAATTTACTACCCCTGTGTCATCCTAGGGAGAGTAAATGCTTGTGGATTTTGAATGTGCTTGATGCAAATCAAAACATCCTGTTTGCAACTAGGGCCCAAGTGCTGCCACTGATGGGGTGGGTGTCTGTGTGGCCCAATTTTTGGAAAAAAGGGAGACTCCGCTTGGAGTAACCCTTGCTTACATTGTTTTTAAAAGAAGCCAAGATGAACAAGTCATGGGTCAGCAAAGACTTTGCTACCTACCCCGGTGTCATCCTGGGGACGGTTAATTATGGGGTATTTTTGAATGTGATTGATGCAAATGTAGCTGTGAAGTGTACAACTAGGGCCCAAGTGCTGCCACTGATGGGGTGGGTGTCTGTGTGGCCCAATTTTTGGAAAAAAAGGGAGACTCCGCTTGGAGTAACCCTTGCTTGATGTGTTTTTAAAAGAAGCCAAGATGAACAGAGCTGGGATCAGGAAAGACTTTGCTACCTACCCCGGTGTCATCCTGGGGACGGATAAGAATGGCGTATTTTTGAATGTGCTTGATGCAAATCAAAACATCCTGTTTGCAACTAGGGCCCAAGTGCTGCCACTGATGGGGTGGGTGTCTGTGTGGCCCAATTTTTGGAAAAAAAGGGAGACTCCGCTTGGAGTAACCCTTGCTTGATGTGTTTTTAAAAGAAGCCAAGATGAACAGAGCTGGGATCAGCAAAGACTTTGCTACCTACCCCGGTGTCATCCTGGGGACGGATAAGAATGGCGTATTTTTGAATGTGCTTGATGCAAATCAAAACATCCTGTTTGCAACTAGGGCCCAAGTGCTGCCACTGATGGGGTGGGTGTCTGTGTGGCCCAATTTTTGGAAAAAAAGGGAGACTCCGCTTGGAGTAACCCTTGCTTGATGTGTTTTTAAAAGAAGCCAAGATGAACAGAGCTGGGATCAGCAAAGACTTTGCTACCTACCCCGGTGTCATCCTGGGGACGGATAAGAATGGCGTATTTTTGAATGTGCTTGATGCAAATCAAAACATCCTGTTTGCAACTAGGGCCCAAGTGCTGCCACTGATGGGGTGGGTGTCTGTGTGGCCCAATTTTTGGAAAAAAAGGGAGACTCCGCTTGGAGTAACCCTTGCTTGATGTGTTTTTAAAAGAAGCCAAGATGAACAGAGCTGGGATCAGGAAAGACTTTGCTACCTACCCCGGTGTCATCCTGGGGACGGATAAGAATGGCGTATTTTTGAATGTGCTTGATGCAAATCAAAACATCCTGTTTGCAACTAGGGCCCAAGTGCTGCCACTGATGGGGTGGGTGTCTGTGTGGCCCAATTTTTGGAAAAAAAGGGAGACTCCGCTTGGAGTAACCCTTGCTTGATGTGTTTTTAAAAGAAGCCAAGATGAACAGAGCTGGGATCAGGAAAGACTTTGCTACCTACCCCGGTGTCATCCTGGGGACGGATAAGAATGGCGTATTTTTGAATGTGCTTGATGCAAATCAAAACATCCTGTTTGCAACTAGGGCCCAAGTGCTGCCACTGATGGGGTGGGTGTCTGTGTGGCCCAATTTTTGGAAAAAAAGGGAGACTCCGCTTGGAGTAACCCTTGCTTGATGTGTTTTTAAAAGAAGCCAAGATGAACAGAGCTGGGATCAGCAAAGACTTTGCTACCTACCCCGGTGTCATCCTGGGGACGGATAAGAATGGCGTATTTTTGAATGTGCTTGATGCAAATCAAAACATCCTGTTTGCAACTAGGGCCCAAGTGCTGCCACTGATGGGGTGGGTGTCTGTGTGGCCCAATTTTTGGAAAAAAAGGGAGACTCCGCTTGGAGTAACCCTTGCTTGATGTGTTTTTAAAAGAAGCCAAGATGAACAGAGCTGGGATCAGCAAAGACTTTGCTACCTACCCCGGTGTCATCCTGGGGACGGATAAGAATGGCGTATTTTTGAATGTGCTTGATGCAAATCAAAACATCCTGTTTGCAACTAGGGCCCAAGTGCTGCCACTGATGGGGTGGGTGTCTGTGTGGCCCAATTTTTGGAAAAAAAGGGAGACTCCGCTTGGAGTAACCCTTGCTTGATGTGTTTTTAAAAGAAGCCAAGATGAACAGAGCTGGGATCAGGAAAGACTTTGCTACCTACCCCGGTGTCATCCTGGGGACGGATAAGAATGGCGTATTTTTGAATGTGCTTGATGCAAATCAAAACATCCTGTTTGCAACTAGGGCCCAAGTGCTGCCACTGATGGGGTGGGTGTCTGTGTGGCCCAATTTTTGGAAAAAAAGGGAGACTCCGCTTGGAGTAACCCTTGCTTGATGTGTTTTTAAAAGAAGCCAAGATGAACAGAGCTGGGATCAGCAAAGACTTTGCTACCTACCCCGGTGTCATCCTGGGGACGGATAAGAATGGCGTATTTTTGAATGTGCTTGATGCAAATCAAAACATCCTGTTTGCAACTAGGGCCCAAGTGCTGCCACTGATGGGGTGGGTGTCTGTGTGGCCCAATTTTTGGAAAAAAAGGGAGACTCCGCTTGGAGTAACCCTTGCTTGATGTGTTTTTAAAAGAAGCCAAGATGAACAGAGCTGGGATCAGGAAAGACTTTGCTACCTACCCCGGTGTCATCCTGGGGACGGATAAGAATGGCGTATTTTTGAATGTGCTTGATGCAAATCAAAACATCCTGTTTGCAACTAGGGCCCAAGTGCTGCCACTGATGGGGTGGGTGTCTGTGTGGCCCAATTTTTGGAAAAAAGGGAGACTCCGCTTGGAGTAACCCTTGCTTACATTGTTTTTAAAAGAAGCCAAGATGAACAAGTCATGGGTCAGCAAAGACTTTGCTACCTACCCCGGTGTCATCCTGGGGATGGATAAGAATGGCGTATTTTTGAATGTGCTTGATGCAAATGTAGCTGTGAAGTGTACAACTGGGGCACAACTGCTGCCACTGAAGGGGTGGGTGTGTGTGTGGCCCAATTTTTGGAAAAAATGGAGACTCCGCTTGGAGTCACCTTGCGGTGTTTTACATGATTTTAGAAGGGCGTGCCATGCCTATATCTGTGTGTCCTCCTCTTTTTCCTTGTCCAGCTGTTTTGTTTTCGCATGAGTATATGTCCTTGTCACTTTCCAATGTGTTTGAGTTGTTTGTCACCTTTAGGACACCTTTGAGGGTGTTTTCTAGGTGTTTTTCTGTGTTTGTGATTGCCTGCCATTGTTTCCTATGCAGTTCGAGTTCGGTTCGTCGAACGTTCGACGAACCGAACTCGAACGGGAGGTCCGTTCGGCGAACCAACCTCGAGCCGAACCGCGACCGGTTCGCTCATCTCTAGTGAGAAGTCCTCTGATATCCTTACCCAATCTCCATGTCATTTTAGTTGAGTATGGGAACCTATCAGGTTATAAAATTAATGCCAGAAAAACAGAAGCCCTGCCGCTAAATTTAAAGCCTCCCACTCTCTCAGCCTTACAGTCAGCATATGCATATGCTTGGAAAAAGGACCATCTAAAATACCTGGGGATACATTTAACAGACTCCTATAAAACACTATACGCACATAATTTCCCTTCTTTCTTCGAAGATCTTAAAAAGACATTAGCCAAATGGGACAAACTTCGCCTATCTTTCTTTGGGAGGATGGCCTCTGTCAAGATAACGATTCTGCCAAAATTTTTGTACTTATTAGAGACACTTCCTGTACCGATCCTTCGGTTGGTGATCCGGAGATTCCAGAGTTGGCTAAATGCATTTATATGGGTATATAAATGTCATCGGATCATACAGCTGGTGCTGTTGGCCTCTAGAAAGATGGGTGGCTTGGCTTTCCCAGACATGTGGAAGTACTACATAGCCACACATTTAAGGCGTATTCCTGCCTGACTGGGCCTGTCTTCGGTGGGTAAATGGATGGATGTGGAGTGCACCTGGGTGGCCCCTGTTCATCCGGCTGCTTTGTTGTGGATGAGCTCTCCGGGCACCCCTGATTGACTCCTGCTGGGTAAATTTTTGAATGTCAATTTTGCATTTAGTTAATCAGTAGCCTCCAGGGTCAATATTACTGTTGGACCCCTACCGCCCCTGTCTGACACTGGCTTGGGTCTCTGATCCATCCTGATGTCTTATCTAGCCAGAGAGTCTGCTCCTCCTCACACATAACCACTTAATTGATTGCATATCTTGCTCTCGCTCATTCCATTTTTTGCAATATAGTAAATAAAACAAATAAAAACGAATCTGTAAGGATGACATTGATCCTATTCATAGGAACCTTGGTTAGCATAACTTACGTGTCAGTAACTTCAACTTCAAGCACAGACTGCACAGGCAGGTAGCCCCGCTGGGGATGGCGGCTGAAGTACTGACGGGTCCTAAATTTATTCTTTAGAGTGGTAGCAAAATCTCTCATCTTCTCTCCTGAAGTTGTCTGCAAAAAAGGGTAATGTGCATAATTTATTTAACTAATTGTATTATTAAAGAATAAATGAACATGAAAACATCCATCTAGTACTATTACTGCACATTTGACTTTGATTTAATCACTGATATACTGTAATGTGAACTAATAGAGAAGAGAGGGATGGGAAGACACAATGGGATCTGTACAGATTCTGATTCTACTACTGATTCCAACACTCCACCCGATAAGTTCTCTGGTGTCTGCCATCAACGCAGGCAGACTTGGCGGCGACCTGCAGAGTGCTAATTCATATGTAGGATAGCAAGAGTTAATCTCTGCTAGTCTGCTTCTTAGTCTCCTTTGATCCCATGTTGTGGGGGAGCCTATTACATCTGCTCTCCTGCTATATATGCTGGCTAGATCCTTCCTTATATACCAGCTATAGTTTATCTTAGGTAAGGTGTTGCGATCCAGACAATCTGGAGGTTGTGGTACTTGTTGCTGAGTGCGGTTGTGGAGTTAACCCTTGTTGTCTTTTGTTGCCACCTTCCTGCTCTTGCTTTTCTCCTGAGTCTCTCATTGTCTACTCCTGTGTGTGTGCAGTATCAGAGTTTTGGTTTCCTCTTATCTTTCTTATCTGTGTCCCCTTCTCACTTCTGCCCATTTCATCCCCGGTGGGAGGGGGGAATCAGATTACATCTGGTTAGGAGCATAGCCAGTCATGGGATTCAGGCATCTCCACCATCAGGAGTATCTCTGAGGTTAGGGATATCATTCGGCCTATGTGTCTGAGTCTTTCAGAACAGCAAGCTCCATTACATTACTAAATCATGGCGGCTGGGCAGTGTACTGAGCGATGCAGGTGAGTAGTATACTTTTTTATTTTAGGAATCAGTACTTGTGTGGGTTAAATGTGGGGGATATCATTCTGTGTGGTAATATTGTGCGTGCCATTATACTGTGTGTTGGGGCTGTGAGGGCCGTAATACTATGTGGGAAGCCATTACACTATCTTGGGCACTCTGGGGGGCCTTTATACTATTAGAGGACAGTGTAGGGGCCATAATACTGTGTGAGTGGACTCTGGGAGCCATTATAATGAGTAGAGGACTGTGTGAGGGCCATAATATTGTGTGAGTTGACTGTGGGGACCATTATGCAATGAGTGGAGACTATGGGGGTCATTATACTGTGTGTGGAAAGCTGTTTGGAGCCATAATATTGTGGGGGGAGGCGCAGGGAATGATAATTGTTGAGAGAACATTATACAGTGTGGGGGCAATAATACTGTGTGATCAACTGTGGGGACATCATACAGTGAGACCTGTAGGGTCCATCATACTGTGTGTGAGGAACTCTGGAATCCATCATACTGTGGTGTGGGGTACTGAGTGTAGAGCGCTGTGGGGTCCATTTTACTGTGTGTGGTGCTGTGGGGTCCACTATATTATGTGTGAGGGATTGTAGGATCTATTATTCTGTTTACATTGGGCTGTGGGGTCCATTATACTGTGTGGGAGGGGCTATGGAGTTCATTAGACTGTGAATATGGAGCTGTGGGGTCCATCAGACTGTATGTGGGGGCTGTACTGTATGTGGGATACTGTGAGGTCCAATATATTGGGTATAAAGAGATGTGCGGTCCATCATACTTTGAGTGTGGGGCTATAGGGTCCATTATACTGTATGTGGGAAACTGTGGGGTCCAATATATTGTGTTTAGAGAGATGTGGAATTTCCCTATAGTGACAGTGAGCAAAGATCTTGAATACTAGAGAGTGGTGGAAACAAAAGGCTTATGTGAAATGTTTTCCACCAAACGTAGATATAAATGAAAATAAATCGTGTACATACCGGTGTGAAATATTCCATGATTGGATAATGGAGCTTGTTTCCTTTCCCTGCTTGTCCGGTTAAGAAACAGGACTGGCATATATCCACCCCAAACTGCTTCAAGCTGCGATACCTGAAAATCAGAAATAATTCAGTTAATAAGAGTAATTCAAGGCTTAAAGAATAACTAAACATTTATTTATCTTTTTATCATTTTATCCATCCAGCATGGAAAGTTCTGAAACTTTATCAGGGGATTTGTGTTCACTGCTATAAAGAAGAAGGGAATTTTGTTTACTTACCGTAAATTCCTTTTCTTCTAGCTCCTATTGGGAGACCCAGACAATTGGGTGTATAGCTTCTGCCTCCGGAGGCCACACAAAGTATTACACTTTAAAAAGTGTAACCCCTCCCCTCTGCCTATACACCCTCCCGTGCATCACGGGCTCCTCAGTTTTGGTGCAAAAGCAGGAAGGAGGAAACTTAAAAATTGGTCTAAGGTAAATTCAATCTGAAGGATGTTCGGAGAACTGAACCATGAACCAAAAGAACAATTCAACATGAACAACATGTGTACACAAAAGAACAAACAGCCCGAAGGGAACAGGGGCGGGTGCTGGGTCTCCCAATAGGAGCTAGAAGAAAAGGAATTTACGGTAAGTAAACAAAATTCCCTTCTTCTTTGTCGCTCCATTGGGAGACCCAGACAATTGGGACGTCCAAAAGCAGTCCCTGGGTGGGTAAAAGAATATCTTGATAAAAAGAGCCGAAAACGACCCCCTCTTACAGGTGGGCAACCGCCGCCTGAAGGACTCGCCTACCTAGACTGGCGTCTGCCGAAGCATAGGTATGCACCTGATAGTGTTTCGTGAAAGTGTGCAGACTAGACCAGGTAGCTGCCTGACACACCTGCTGAGCCGTAGCCCGGTGCCGCAGTGCCCAGGACGCACCCACGGCTCTGGTAGAATGGGCTTTCAACCCTGAAGGAAGTGGAAGCCCAGAAGAACGGTAGGATTCAAGAATCGGTTCCTTGATCAATCGAGCCAAGGTTGACTTGGAAGCCTGCGAACCCTTACGCTGGCCAGCGACAAGGACAAAGAAGGCATCTGAACGGCGCAGGGGCGCCGTGCGAGACACGTAGAGCCGGAGTGCTCTCACTAAATCTAATGAGTGCAAATCCTTTTCACATTGGTGAACTGGATGAGGGTAAAATGAAGGTAAGGAGATTATCCTGATTGAGATGAAAAGGGGATACCACCTTAGGGAGAAATTCCGGGACCAGACGTAGAACCACCTTATCCTGGTGAAAAACCAGGAAGGGGGCTTTGCATGACAGCGCTGCCAGCTCCGACACTCTACGGAGCGATGTAACTGCCACTAGAAATGCCACCTTTTGCGAAAGACATGATAAAGAGACCTCCCGCAGCGGCTCGAAAGGTGGTTTCTGAAGAGCCGTTAGCACCCTGTTGAGGTCCCAGGGTTCCAGCGGACGCTTGTAAGGTGGGACTATGTGGCAAACTCCCTGCAGGAACGTGCGGACCTGCGGAAGCCTGGCTAGACGCTTTTGAAAAAATACGGAAAGCGCCGATACTTGTCTCTTGAGAGAGCCGAGAGACAAACCCTTGTCCATTCCGGATTGAAGAAATGAAAGAAAAGTGGGTAAGGCAAAGGGCCAGGGAGTAAAACCCTTGTCAGAGCACCAGGATAAGAAGATCCTCCAAGACCTGTGATAGATCTTGTCGGACGTTGGTTTCCTGGCCTGTCTCATAGTGGCAATGACATCTTGAGATAACCCTGAGGACGCTAGGAGCCAGGACTCAATGGCCACACAGTCAGGTTGAGGGCCGCAGAATTCAGATGGAAAAACGGCCCTTGAGACAGCAAGTCTGGGCGGTCTGGGAGCACCCACGGTTGACCCACCGTGAGATGCCACAGATCCGGGTACCACGACCGCCTCGGCCAATCTGGAGCGACGAGACTGGCGCGACGACAGTCGGACCTGATTTTGCGCAGCACTCTGGGGAGCATCGCCAGAGGAGGAAACACATAGGGAAGTCGAAACTGCGACCAATCCTGAACTAATGCGTCCGCCGCCAGAGTGTCTGTGATCTTGAGACCGGGCCATGAATGCCGGGACTTTGTTGTTGTGCCGTGACGCCATGAGATCGACGTCCGGCGTTCCCCAGCGGCGACAGATCTCTCGAAACACGTCTGGGTGAAGAGACCATTCCCCCGCGTCCATGCCCTGTCGGCTGAGAAAATCTGCTTCCCAGTTTTCTACGCCCGGGATGTGAACTGCGGAGATGGTGGAAGCTGTGGCTTCCACCCACTGCAGAATTCGTCGGACTTCCTGGAAGGCTTGACGACTGCGAGTGCCGCCTTGGTGGTTGATGTAAGCGACGGCCGTGGCGTTGTCCGACTGGATTCGGATCTGCCTGCCCTCCAGCCACCGATGAAAGGCCAATAGGGCTAGATACACTGCCCTTATCTCCAGAATATTGATCTGAAGGGATGACTCTATCGGAGTCCAAGTTCCCTGAGCCCTGTGGTGGAGAAAAACCGCCCCCCACCCTGACAAGCTCGCGTCCGTCGTGACCACAGCCCAGGTGGGGGGTAGGAAGGATTTCCCCTGCGACAGAGAGTTGGGAAGGAGCCACCACTGAAGTGACGTCTTGGTTGCAAGGGAAAGAGAGACGTTCCTGTCGAATGAAGTCGACCTCCTGTCCCATTTTCGGAGAATGTCCCACTGGAGTGGCCGCAGATGGAATTGCGCGAAGGGCACTGCCTCCATCGCTGCCACCATCTTCCCCAGGAAGTGCATGAGGCGCCTCAAGGGGTGTGACTGACCCCGAAGAAGAGATTGCACCCCTGCCTGCAGAGAAAGCTGTTTGTCCCGCGGTAGCATGACTACCGCTGACTGAGTATGAAACTCCATCCCAAGGTACGTCAGTGATTGGGTCGGTGTCAACTTGGATTTTGGAAAGTTGATGATCCATCCGAACTGCTGGAGAGTCGCCAGAGCGATGGAAAGGCTGTTTTGACACGCCAACTGAGAGGGTGCCCTGACCAGAAGATCGTCTAAGTAGGGAATCACCGAGTGGCCCTGAGAGTGTAGGACCGCCACAACAGATGCCATGACCTTGGTGAACACCCGTGGGGCTGTCGCCAGGCCGAAAGGCAATGCCACGAACTGAAGGTGTTCGTCCCTGATGGCGAAGCGCAAAAAGCGTTGATGTTCGGGTGCGATCGGCACATGGAGATAAGCATCCTTGATGTCGATCGATGCTAGGAAGTCTCCTTGTGACATTGAAGCGATGACAGAGTGGAGAGATTCCATCCCAAACCGTCTGGTGCTCACATGTCTGTTGAGTAGTTTGAGGTCCAGAACGGGACGGAACGAGCCGTCCTTCTTTGGCACCACAAACAAGTTGGAGTGAAAGCCGCGACCATGTTCCTGGAGGGGAACAGGGATCACAACTCCTGTTTTCAGAGCGTTCACCGCCTGAAAAAGTGCATCGGCTCGCTCGGGGGGCGGAGATGTTCTGAAGAAACGAGTCGGAGGACGAGAGCTGAACTCTATCCTGTAACCATGAGACAGAATGTCTCTCACCCATCGGTCTTGAACATGTGGCCACCAGGCGTCGCAAAAGCGGGAGAGCCTGCCACCGACCAAGGATGCGGTTCGGGGATGCCGAGAGTCATGAGGAGGCCGCCTTGGAAGCAGTGCCTCCTGCGGCCTTTTGGGGGCGTGACTTAGCCCGCCACGCATAGGAGTTTCTCTGGCCTTTCTCCGGCCTGCTGGACGAAGAGGATTGGGGCTTGGTGGAGGGACGAAAGGACCAAAACCTCGATTGTATCTGTCGTTGCTGAGGTCTCTTTGGTTTGGACTGGGGTAAGGAGGAGTCCTTTCCCTTAGATTCCTTAATAATCTCATCCAATCATTCGCCAAACAATCGGTCGCCAGCAAACGGCAAACCAGTTAAGAACCTCTTGGAAGCCGAGTCTGCCTTCCATTCGCGCAGCCACATGGCCCTGCGGACTGCCACAGAGTTAGCGGATGCCACCGCTGTACGGCTAGCAGAGTCTAAAACTGCGTTCATGGCGTAGGAAGAAAAAGCTGACGCCTGGGAAGTCAAAGACGTAACCTGCGGAGCAGAATTACGTGTAACCGCATTAATCTCAGCCAGACAAGCTGAGATAGCTTGTAGTGCCCACACGGCTGCAAAGGCCGGGGCAAAAGACGCGCCCGTGGCTTCATAGCTGGATTTCATCAGGAGCTCTATCTGCCTGTCAGTGGCATCCTTTAGCGATGATCCATCTGCAACCGATACCACAGATCTAGCCGCCAATCTAGAGACTGGGGGATCCACCTTGGGACATTGAGCCCAACCCTTGACAACGTCAGAAGGGAAGGGGTAACGTGTGTCAGTAAGGCGCTTAGTAAAGCGCTTGTCCGGAACCGCTCTGGGCTTCTGGACAGCATCTCTGAAGTTAGAGTGATCGAAAAACGCACTCCGTGTACGTTTAGGGAACCGAAACTGGTGTTTCTCCTGCTGAGAAGTCGACTCCTCTACAGGTGGCGGTGGGGGAGAGATATCTAACACCTGGTTGATGGACGAGATAAGATCATTTACTATGGCGTCCCCGTCAGGTGTATCAAGATTGAGGGCAACGTCAGTGTCAGAGCCCTGAGCTGCGACGTCCACCTTGTCCTCCAGAGAGTCCTCACGCTGGGAACCTGAGCAGCGTGAAGAAGTCGGGGAAGATTCCCAGCGTGCCCGCTTAGCCGGTCTGGGACTGTGGTCCGGGCCGGAGTCCTCCACGTGAGACCTAGGGCCCCCCCTGGGAACGTGCTGCGGCGCGGGCAGAGAGGGGCCTGGGGGTGAAGATCCAACAGGGCCCGGGGCCTGTGTAGGGACCGGTCTGGACTGCAAAGCTTCAAGCAGTTTGGCAGACCATTTGTCCATAGACTGAGCCATGGATTGTGAGAGTGACTCAGAGAGTTTTTCAGCAAAAACTGCAAACTCTGTCCCTGCCGCCTGGACAGGGGGAGCAACGGATTCTACCTGAGCCGAGGGGCCCACTAGTGACCGAGGCTCCGGTTGTGGAAGCAAAACAGGGGTTGAGCATTGCTCACAGTGAGGGTAGGTGGAACCCGCAGGTAACTTAGCCGCACAAGAGGTACAGGTCGCAAAATAACCCTGTGTCTTGGCCCCCTTGCTCCTTGTGGACGACATGCTGTTGTCTCCTAGGAGAGTGATCACTGAGGGTATATGGGAAGGGTATACAGCCCGACCGAACAGAAATATATAAATATATATAGTATCTATTCCGGCACCCTAAGGGGACCAGCACCGGGTGACCGGTGTGGCTTACCGACCGCTAAAAAGCGGAGTGTGTGTCCTCCAGATTCCCTGCCTTAGGTCTCCCAGCGTTGCAGAGCTCTTTCCAGGAAATCTTCCACAGGCAGAATGCCAAAGAAATGGCTGCCGGAGCTCTCAGGGGAGGAGAGGAGCCGTGGGCGGCGTTAGAAAAGTGCGGGAATCTGGAGTCCCCACAGTGATCAGTGAGGGGGGGAGGAACATACAGGATGCCCTGGCCCTCACAGCCGACGTCAGGTCGGCAGTCCCGCCCTTATCCCTGATAGACAGGCCCGGGGGCGGGAGTTTTGCTACTAGGCCGCAATTGAAGCCGGGGACTAAATTTAATACCGCGGCCGACAAACAGGCGCGGTCGGCGCGGAAGTCTGCCGGCCGTCACAAATAAGCAGCTGCTGCAGCGTCCGGGATGCAGGCGCTCCATGCACATCCCCCATGGGGGTACAGAGTACCTTAGTGATGCAGGGCCCGGTCCCTGAGGATAAACAAACTCCTGTCCGACAGATTCCCCCAGGGGCTGCGGAGGGAGCACGGTCCCAGTGACTGGATGACCGCTCAGGATCCCACTTCTCCCAGAGCCGCTAAGGGATGGTGAAGGAGACGGCATGAGGCTCCTGCCTTTGTACCCACAATGGGTACCTCAACCTTAACAGCACCGCCGACATAGTGGGGTGAGAAGGGAACATGCCGGGGGCCCCGTGGGGGCCCACTTTTCTTCCAACCGATATAACTAAAATGAGAAGATGAGTGGATGTGTGCCTCCTTCCACACAAAGCATAAAACTGAGGAGCCCGTGATGCACGGGAGGGTGTATAGGCAGAGGGGAGGGGTTACACTTTTTAAAGTGTAATACTTTGTGTGGCCTCCGGAGGCAGAAGCTATACACCCAATTGTCTGGGTCTCCCAATGGAGCGACAATGAAATTACGCTTTTCCTAGCCAGTCATTTATCCTGTGGCTATGATATGAAGGTCAATTGGGAATAAATAAGAGCTTGGAATACCCTTTAAAAACTCAAGAATTTTTCTTTTCCCCCTTGCAATCCATCTATTTGAGTGTAACTGACTTTTTTAAGCATTATTTTACAGTATACTGGATACTAGTTACCTTTTATATTACATGATCTTGTTTTAAAATTGAGACATTTTATTTCTAATTATGTTTTTTCAACCCTATCACCCTAATAGATACAACTATTATGTATGGGTTGTTACCTGTAGGGTAGGGAATGCCAAATCCATGTGTTTTTAGTTTTTAGCCACTTTTATGTAAGAAAAACAATTAATAGGTTTGCAAATTAAATAAACTTTGTGTCTTTGCTACTTTATAGAATGTTATCATAAGTTAAACAAAAACTTGCAGCACTTTTTTATTGCACAGCTGGAGTGGTACTTTAAATGTAAGCACACTGCCTGCTATCTCATACTCACCATCCGGTGGATTCACCTTCTAGCTCTGTCACTCCTGTTGATCTCCAGGGATTTGTGACCTGTCGGCAGCTCCAGTGTTTCATGGAGGCGCCGGAGGTCACATCTCAATACAAGTCTATGAGGGCCTCGCTCTGGCTCTCATAGACTTGTATTGAGAGCTTGTGATGTAAGTTCTGATTTCCGGTCAGTCAGAAGTTACAGTCACAAGATGGCGTTGTCAGACCGGAGCAGCGTCAGTAAAAGGTAAAGCCACTGGAAAGTGAGTACAAGACCGGGGGCAGGGGGTTTACATTTAATGCGCCGATCCCCCAATATTCTAGAATGGTACTTTAACAATTTTGTTGCTTGATATACACAGTTATAACTGGATTTCTTATGCGCCAAGGGCATTTCATGATTGCATATACAAACCTAAATCCCTTTATTGGACACTGTTTACAGATGGAGCACTTAGTCTGGTGCTTGACAGTCTCAGCTAACGTCACTCGATGTAGTACTGGAAGCCATACTAAGGACTGTGGTTCCAGACTTCCCCATTCAAGAAACTGAGACAACTCCAGATAAGATGTTCCATTTCCCTTTTAAAACAAGAAAAAATTGAAGTAATTTTCGAGACCAGATTCCAAAATAAAGTGGAATTAGCAAATATCAATAAATGAATTAAATTAGAAATTGCAGCAATGTAAAACAGTAAAAAAAAATACATAAATGAATACAATTATTTTGCAAACAATAAATCAGACCACTTTAAATCTGTGAAACTAAAGGTAAAATAAAATAAAAGGTGTGAGATTGTGTCATTTCTTTTTCAGGCATTGGATGAATTCACATATATATCTATCTGTGTGTGAATATATATCTATATTGGATAATATTTGTAAAGATTTTATGGATGCCTGTTTTTAAAAATCTAATCACCTCCAGGGACACGTTTTGAAAGACAAAAGGAAACTACAATCTAATATAAAACTTCATATAACTGAAGGAAGAATGAATTGTCTCATTACCAAGGTGCCACACAAGAAACATTTTACAATGGGAAAAACCAGTGAGCTGTCTCAAGACATGGATGCCATAATACACACCATGTATGGAGGCCAAAAAGCATTACATATCACCCTCAAAACACTATACTAACAGTGAAGTTTGGATTTGGGAACATGATAGTGTAGGGATGTTTTTCAGCATACGTCACTGGAAAACGTCAAATAACTGTAGGAAGGATGAATGGAAAAATGTAACTAGACAGTCTTGATAAAAATCTGCTGCCATCTACCAGGATGGTGAAAATGAAATGAGGGTGGACATTTCCGCAAGACAATGATCCCAAACACACAGCCAAGAAAACTCTCAATTGGTATCAGGGAAAGAAAATAAAGCTGCTAGAATGGCCGAGCCAATCACCGGAACTGAATCCAATAGAAAATTTACGGATGGAACTAAAGCTCAGAGTTCACAAAAAGAGCTTATCTAAAGGCCGCTTTACACGCTACGATATATCTAACGATATGTCGTCGGGGTCACGTCGTAAGTGACGCACATCCGGCATCGTTTGACATATCGTAGGGTGTGACAGCTACGAGCGACTGTGAACGAGCAAAAATACTCACCTTATTGTTGCTCGTTGACACGTCGCTCATTTTAAAAAAAATCGAACGTTCTTCTGCGCGCTGGTTGTTCATCGTTCCCTAGGCAGCACACATTGCTCCATGTGACACCCCGGGAACGATGAACTGCAGCTTACCTGCGTCCTGCCGGCAATGCAGAAGGAAGGAAGTGGGCGGGATGTTTACGTCCCACTCGTCTCCGCCCCTCCGCTTCTATTGGCCGGCCGTTGTGTGACGTCGCTGTGACGCTGAACGTCCCTCCCCCTTCAGGAAGAGGATGTTCGCCGCCCACAACGAGGTCGTTTGGGAGGTAAGTACGTGTGACGGGAGGTTACGACTTTATGCGACACGGGCAAAAAATTGCCCGGAATGTACAAACGATGGGGGCGGGTGCGATCGCTAAAATTGTAAATAACTAATGAACGAATAAAGTTGTGCTACAACCAAGCACACCATTGTTTTTCTTATGAAATTATCAATCAGTTTGATGTGTTCAATGGCCCTCTTCCCATTGGAAAAAATAAAGTTGGATCCAAAATTACCAACTTCAAAATGGCCGCCATAGTCACCACTCATCTTGAAATGTTTCCCCCTCCTATATACTAATGAGCCACAAACAGGAAGTTGATATCAACAACCATTTCCATTTTAAAGAGGTGTATCCATATAAATGGCCCACCCTGTGTGTATGTGTGTGAATATATATATATATATATATATATATATATACATACATATATATATATATATTCACACACATACATAGATACACCACCAGGAGCTCATACATTCCAGACAAGTCTATAAACAACCAGGAGCCCATGCATTTTAGACACATACACACTCTTACCAACCCCTTCCGATGGTCTAATCATGGTCACATTGACCAGTCACATGATTGTGATATCCCCAAAGGTCTTGAAGTTTTGCAGAGTACAAGACCTGTGGTGACATCACGATCACTTGACCGAACACATGATGTCACCAAAGGTCCTCAGGCAGTCTCCATATCGGAAGCTGCACAGATTATAATCAGTGTAGCTCCTGCTGTAGACGCTGGGGCCCCAAGAGAGTATGTATGTATGTATCTATCTATCTAAATATATTTATATTATATATGTATATATATATATATATATATATATATATATATATACTGTGTATAGATAGATAGATATATAGAAAAATGGATAGATAGAGGGATAGATGGATAGATAGATAGATAGATAGATAGATAGCTATAGCAATACACACACCACAGCATTATTGCCATGTAATGTAAGGTTTTATACAGAGCCATTTTCATAGATCTCATTATTATTTAATTGGTCAGGCTCTATTATCATATTATCACATTAATATTATTATTGGCATTATATTAATTTTTCTTTATATATTGATACAATAATTAAAGATCAATAACTTATAAATTGCATAAACTTTTTTTCGCTGTCACTTAGCAGTGGATCCATTAATAATAGATGAAGAAAATAATTTGAAATTGATGTGAATGGGCGATCTATGAAAAACATTTAACGGATGATTCAATTAAACTCTCTGGATCTATATGTTGCTCATTGTACATGGATGAGAAAGCTTGTTGTGTGAATGTTTTGCATCCAAGATTTCTCCCGTGCCTCCCCCATACTCTGGAATGCTCTACCACAACATATCAGACTCTCACCTACCTTGACAAGCTTCAAAAGGAACCTGAAGAACCACCTCTTCTGACAAGTCTACAACCTGCAGTAACCCTCAGTCTGATACAACGCCGCACGACCAACTCTACGGTATCACCTACTGTATCCCCACCCATCCCCTGTAGACTGTGAGCCCTCGCGGGCAGGGACGTCTATCCTCTTGTACCTGTCTGTGCCTTGTATTGTTTATGAATATTGTACTTGTCCCTACTAGGTGTACCCCTCTCACATGTAAAGCGGCATGGAATAAATGGCGCTATAATAATAAAATAATAATAATAATGTTCCCTTAAATTAATGGTTTGAGTACTAAAACGATTAAATACACTATATAAAAGTTTTGATTAGCTTTAACTATTTCCTCTTATTTCACACTACATTCACCACACTCATTTTGTTAAAGCAGGAGATCTACTAATAGATCTTCCTTTTTGTATTTTACTGGAATCAAAGGAATTAAAATAATAGAATCATAGAATGGTAGAGTTGGAAGGGACCTCAAAGGCCATCGGGTCCAACCCCCAGCGAAAGCAGGTTATCCTAAATAATCCCAGCTATTATTAGACATAAAAAAATGAACTAAGCAATGAAATGTTTGTACACCTACAAATCGAAAGCAGCTCCTGACACTGGGCTCAACATTACTTCCTCCAAAGGCTGCAACCTCCCCAAGCTGTCGGGGAATCTGAATGGCCTCATGCAGGAGAAGGCCAAGCTGCCGCTGATCACAGGTTCCTTCAGCTCCGGCTACTTGTGAAAATAAATCTGAAAAAACATACATTGCATTAGACAAAAAAAAAACGGCGAAACAAAGCAAAGCATTTGGGTAAAGGTTAACAGGAAGACACAAGTGTAGACTATTGGGTAAGTCTAAGTTATTGGTGGGAAGCCTCACATACTCTATTGTCAACCAAGGGGTGTAATGGTTAAAAAAGGCGTCTCAACTTCTGAGAGAAGCTGAATCGTTTTGATTCTGAAAATATATAATGGACCAAACCAGTGGTGATGCAAGAGTAAAGGCCCCGTCACACACTACGATATATCTAACGATATGTCGTCAGGGTCACGGTTTTCGTGATGCACATCCGGCATCGTTAGAGATGTCGTAGCGTGTGACACCTCCGAACGACTGTTAACGAGCAAATATACTCACCTTATCGTTGCTCGTTGACACGTCATTCATTTTCATAATGTCGTTCCTCCTTCTGTGCTCCGGTTGTTCGTCGTTTCCGAGGCAGCACACATCGCTCCGTGTGACACCTCTGGACCGACAAACAACAGCTTATCTGCGGCTGCCGGCAAGGAGGAAGGAAGGAGGTGGGCGGGATGTTATGTCGCGCTCATCTCCTCCCCTCTGCTTCTATTGGGCGGCCGCTGTGTGAAGTCGCTGTGACGCCGAACATCCCTCCCCCTTCAGGAAGAGAATGTTCGCCGCCCACAGTGACGTTGTGAGGGAGGTAAATGCGTGTGAAGCGGGTTAACGACATTGTGCGCCACGGGTAATGAATTGCCCGTGACGCACAACCAACGGGGGCGGGTGCAATCGCTCATGCGATCGCATGATATATCGGAGCGTGTGACACTGCCTTTTGCCAGACATTTCCTTTACCACCAGGTCTGTGGCTGTGTCCAATTTCACCGCTGGTTCCCCGGGCATGCGCAGTGCACTGACGAAGAGAGGGTGCACACTGTCAGTGAGGTCAAGATGTGCAGAGGGTTAATCTGCAAGTTAATAGCTGTGCTGCCACTGCACTAACAGCCCGCCTAACGGGAGGCAATGAATTTTAATCCACTTGGTATCTGCCAGCTCTTTTTGACATAGAAGCATGGCTGGTGAGTCTTCAGCCACCGCTAAGTATATAGTAAGCGGATTAGAATAGACTGAATGAGGCCTTAAACTGTTAAAGAGAATCTGTCAGGAAAAACAATAAGAAACCTGTGGAAAAGAAAGCGCAATAGGGTCTTACCCTGACAAACAAGAGGGGAAAGAGAGGGTAATCCTACTCACCAAATCGGTTTGTGACAGGCACAACTCCTATAACAGCATAGATCTGGATCAATGGCAGCAGTACCCCAAACGGCTGATAACAGAAGGAGATAGTAGAACGGGGCTTTCATATACCGCGCCAAAGATCACTGATGAATTCTTGGATTAATGTAAACTTTTATTTTTGCACAGGTCTACGCGTTTCAGGAGGCTCAGCTCCCTTCCTCAGGACCAACAGGCATAAGATACATCAAATCTGTATTTGATGTATCTTATGCCTGTTGGTCCTGAGGAAGGGAGCTGAGCGTCCTGATACGCGTAGACCTGTGCAAAAATAAAAGTTTACATTAATCCAAGAATTCATCAGTGATCTTTGGCGCGGTATTTGAAAGCCCCGTTCTACTATCTCCTTCTGTAAAGAGAATCTGTCAGCAGGTTTTTGCTATGTAAGCTGAAGACAGCATGCTGAAAGGGATAATACAGATAATTCAGGGATGTCTGTCTTGTGAAGGTCCAATCTGTTGCTTATTTGCTATGTTTGTTTAACCAGCAGCACTTCTCATTGCTCGGACTATGTCACACACACCATAGTCCGGCACACACCCTCCTCTGAGTTACACCTCACTGTCAATCGACAATCTCTAGAGAGAGCCTGGTGTGGGTGCGGAAGCTCACTCAGCTCTGCTACATGGCTAAATCTGAAAGCTCTGATTGTGTCAGAATAGCTGCACCAACTAATCTAAGTGATACATGATTGGATTCAGGATCTCTAAGTAATCTAAGTTATAAATTGTTGGATTCAGGATCTCTTTGCTTTCATCACGCTGCTCTCAGATGAGGTAGCAGAAGCCTGCTGACAGAATATGATACTGCACAAAAAACACACAGTGAGCAAAAGATAAAATTGAAAATCTGCATGCACAGCCATCTGAACCATGCAATATAATACTTACACTGTAGTTTTCCTTTCACGTCACAATCACATAAACACACTATCCCAGCCTTAAAAGAAAGGGCCCGTATTCTTCCAACTCGAGCACTGTAAAAATTAAAGGAGACATTCACATAAGATTTTGGAAATAAATAATGAGTAGGTTGGCACTACGATCTGCAAGTAAATGAATGGAGTAGTATATGGAGATGGTATCATTTTTTAAGTTCCAAGTCAGTTATATCATAGCCGCATGTGGTGATCAACAGAAAACAGTGAAATGTGAATAAGAGCAAAGCAAACAACTGTGGCACTCACCCCGTGGCTAAAAAGTTATCCCTTAATTGCGTACCGGATAAAGACAGCAAAAAAAAGTTACAAATGTTAAACACTGCCAAGGGAATCTGTCAGCAGGTTTTTGCTGTTCTTTCTGAGAGTTGCAAGATGTAGGGACAGAGACCATGATTCCAGCGGAGTCACTTATTAGTCTGTGTGCTGTGTCAATGAAAACAGTTTTTTTTATCATCAGGTGATTATCACTACAGGACTCGGTGCCTCATGTCTAATAGTCAATTGCTTGGTGTAACCCTGCCCCCATCACTGATTAGCAGATTGCTGTCAATGCATAGTGGAAACAGAAAGCTGCCAATCATTAGTGTGGGTAAGGTTATACACAGCTCAGCATTCTGTGCACTGCTAGATCTGCAGCAGAGAAAACAGGGATTTAATCAAAACTGCACCATGCAAACCAGCAAGTGACCGCTGGAATCAGGTTCTCAGCCCCTACATCATGCTGCTGTCAGATTACATAGCAAAAGCCTGATGATGGGGTCCTGTTAAAACCAATTAAACTGAATTTGTCAGCAGGTTTTTGCTGTGTAAAGTGATGACATCATGATGTTACGGGTTAAAACACTGAATTCATCGATGTGTCGCATAACAGGCTGTGTGCTGTTGTGTAATTACAATGAATGTTTTATTACCATAATATTATCACTGTCAGAACTACAGCTCATGCGGGCAGTTGTCTAACCATGACTCCTCCTCTGATAAGCAGTTCACTGTCAATATATAATGTATATGCAAAGTTGTGGTGTGGTGGGGTTAGCTTTCTGAGCCCTGCTACATGCTACTGTCGCGGGCGGCGGGGCGCTGCGCTCGCTAACGCTCGGGTCCGGCGCTGCGGCTGTTGCTCGGTGGCTCGAGCGGTGGGCCGGATCCGGGGACTCGAGCGGCGCTCCTCGCCCGTGAGTGAAAAGGGGGTGGTTTGTTTGGGGATTTAGTCCGTGACTCACGGGTTGTGGTGAAGATGGGCACCACCGCTGCTGGTGACGGGGATCCCGGGAGCGATGGTAGGGAGCAGCTGGGATGTTGTTTTCCTCCTCCGTGGGTAGGGGTTGGTGGTCTCGGGGCCCGGTGGTGTGATGGGGAGGCAGGGTTGGTGAGGTGCAGGGATGCAGGGACAGCGCGGCACGGTGCCGGATGGCACGGGTGTACTCACTCAGCAATAGATGCACAAAGTCTCCGGTAAACCAAACGGCTGGATGGACGGGTCCCGCAGCCGGCTGCAGTGTCTCTCCCCGGACAGGTGATTGTGGCTGTCTCTCCCTGCACCTTTGTGTACTTTGTTGACTCCAATGGCTTCCCAACTGTAGTCCGCTTCCCGGTGTATGGATGCCAGAGGAGCCCGTTTTGCCCGCAGGCGCTGGCCCTTGGGTCTCTAGCCTGTGGCGGTGGCTGTATACCCTCACGGTGCGGACGGTTGCCTTCTAACGGGTCTTTGGTTGTTAGGAAACCCCTGGGGTTCCGGTCACACTCGGATTTGACTTTTGTCGGCGGCTCCAAGCCTGGTCGGGGTCCGATGGCCCTGCCTGTATGTGCTAGCTTCACTTCGCTCCTCGGTCGGTACCGGTGGGCCACCGCCCGACCCCGGTCCTACGGTTTTGCATTGATCCACCACTCCTGCAGACGGCCACCACCGTCTGCCAACCTTGCTGTCAGTGCCTGGGCCACAAACCCAGACACTCTCCACTTTACTTCTCTCACTTTCACCTCCTAGACTCAACTACTGCTTTTCCCGCCTCCAGGCCTGTGAACTCCTCGGTGGGCGGGCCAACCGCCTGGCTCCGCCCCACCTGGTGTGGACATCAGACCCTGGAGGGAGGCAACAAGGGTTTTGTGTTTGGCTAATGTTACTGTCCGGGGGGTGGGTGTGTGTGTGTGTGTGTTACCTGTGACGACCTGGCTAGTCCAGGGCGCCACATTCCCCCTTGGTGAAATGTAGACCGTCCGCGGGCTGCCCGTCCATCACCGGTTTTATTTTTCCAAACTGTAAAAATATAAATAACATGGTAACGGTAAACATTTAAAACATAAGCATTCTTTTGGTCACTTTAACGTTGCAGATATAAACATTTTTAATCACAGACAAACGGACGGATGTCTTCCGCTCTCCCACCCAAGCAACCTAGCCCTGATGCTGCCCCTAAGAAGTGGGCAGCACCCCTTGACCCCAGTCCAGGTTCAGGCTGCCCGAGCGGGAACGGGTACGGTAACTCGCACCTGGCTGTCACTTCAGGGGACCCCACATCCAGGGAGACCCCTGACCCCCGGAGGATGGCCACCGGTCCTGGTGGTGGCCGGGCCCCAGCCTGCTCTGCTGCGGGCCCTTCCTCCAATCTGCCTCTCCGGAGGCGGCATGGACGGAAACCAACCCACCAAACTATTTACAAACCCACAAGTTCGTGGGTGGCCTGCCAGTTCTCGGCCATGTTCATGAGCAGCTTCTCATGTGGGCGGTAAAACACATAGGGTCCCTCCGGGGACAACTTGCCGGCAACGGCCGGAATAATCACTGGTTGCTGATTAGGTGAAACTTCGGATTGATTGGTGCTGATTTGACGGTAAACATGGTGCTGAGGGTCCCAACGGGGACAACTGCTCTTTTCCTCATCTTTAAACAGCAATCCCGCGGCACAGCTGCCGTTGCTGCCGCTCCCGGTGTGGAGCACCTTCTGCTTGCTCCAGTTCAGGCGGCGTGGGGGATGGGCCCAGACAGAGTCCCTCCGTGCCGGCTACGACCGGTACCTTCGATAATGAGGGACCCCGCTGTGACGTGGCCTGCTCTGCCTCCTGGCAGCTGCATCCCCGCCGTGCCTCAGCCGAGGCCTGGGGTCTGGGAGCGGTTGACGGGACTTGCGGTGCTGGCCTCTGGTCGAGGATCGCCTCCGCTGCGGCCGGGCGGACTGCCGGGGCCGTCATCATCTCTGTCGCAGTCGGGATGGAAGCCGGGACGGGTGCCAGGGCGGTGACAAAGGTAAGGCCCAGGGGTCGCAGGTCTGGGCCCTCTCCCTCAGACGCTGCGGGCTCCGCTACCGGTGACAGGGGTAACGGGTCGGTCGGGGCGTTGGTCGCGGGCATGGGCAGTGAGGGAGGTAGTGTGGTGGATGGCAGCAGGCCGGGCCCCTCAGCCGTATCGACCGATCCTTCAGGGACATAGGGGCGTGGGTCGCTTACCCGCTCCTCTGAGACCACCTCCACTTCGGATGCCCAAACGGTTGCGGCCAGGCCCTTCGTCTCCGACGTCCACTTCGCCAGCATGAAGTGGACTTGGGCCTGGAGCTCCTGGCACATCTTGCGGCTGGATCCAGGAACGTGTTTCGGCAGAGTCCTGGCGTCACTGCATGCTGCAGCGCTAGTTACATGCCGCCATTCTTCACCCGTCCCCCCTAGGTTCTCTTCAGTACTTCCACTTGTTGGGGGCGGGGCTTCGCGTTCGCGCCTTCCCCGTTCGGGGAAGACGCTCGAGCGGAAAATCTTCGCGCCAAAGATGGCGGCGCTTCAAATTTTTTGGCCGGACGCCGCCGGCAGAGACCACAAGGTGCACTTCTACTGGTAAGTAGATTGGTTCTATCCTGTTCGTGACGCCAAGTTGTCGCGGGCGGCGGGGCGCTGCGCTCGCTAACACTCGGGTCCGGCGCTGCGACTGCTGCTCGGTGGCTCGAGCGGTGGGCCGGATCCGGGGACTCGAGCGGTGCTCCTCGCCCGTGAGTGGAAAGGGCGTGGTTTGTTTGGGGATTTAGTCTGTGATGCCACCCACGGGTTGTGGTGAAGATGGGCACCATCGCTCATGGTGACGGGGATCCCGGGAGCGATGCTAGGGAGCAGCTGGGATGTTGTTTTCCCCCTCCGTGGGTAGGGGTTGGTGGTCCCGGGGCCCGGTGGTGTGATGGGAAGGCAGGGTCGGTGAGGTGCAGGGTTGCAGGGACAGTGCGGCGCGGTGCCGGATGGCACGGGTGTACTCACTCAGCAAAAGATGCACAAAGTCTCCGGTAAACCAAACGGCTGGATGGACGGGTCCCGCAGCCGGCTGCAGTGTCTCTCCCCGGACAGGTGATGGTGGCTGTCTCTCCCTGCACCTTTGTGTACTTTGTTGACTCCAATGGCTTCTCAACGGTAGTCCGCTCCCTGGTGTATGGATGCCGGAGGAGCCCGTTTTGCCCGCAGGCGCTGGCCCTTGGATCTCTAGCCTGTGGCGGTGGCTGTATACCCTCACGGTGCGGACGGTTGCCTTCTAACGGGTCTTTGGTTGTTAGGAAACCCCTGGGGTTCCGGTCACACTCGGATTTGACTTTTGTCGGCGGCTCCAAGCCTGGTCGGGGTCCGATGGCCCTGCCTGTATGTGCTAGCTTCACTTCGCTCCCCGGTCGGTACCGGTGGGCCACCGCCCGACCCCTGTCCTACGGTTCCGCGTTGATCCACCACTCCTGCAGACGGCCACCACCGTCTGCCAACCTTGCTGTCAGTGCCTGGGCCACAAACCCAGACACTCTCCACTTTACTCCTCTCACTTTCACCTCCTGGACTCAACTACTGCTTTTCCCGCCTCCAGGCCTGTGAACTCCTCGGTGGGCGGGCCAACCGCCTGGCTCCGCCCCACCTGGTGTGGACATCAGACCCTGGAGGGAGGCAACAAGGGTTTTGTGTTTGGCTAATGTTACTGTCCGGGGGGTGGGTGTGTGTGTGTGTGTTACCTGTGACGACCTGGCTAGTCCAGGGCGCCACACTACATCTAAGAACTCTGTGTCACAACTGCTGCATCCAGTAAACTAAGTGAAATATCATTGGAATCAGGATCTCTTTGCCTACATTATGGTACAGAAAGATAGCAAAAACCTGCTGACAGATGCAATTTACTTAAGATTCTTTCAATTTTGGAACCATTTCAGCAAAAATGCATCTAACAAAATGTCAGGGACCCTCTACTACGAATGGTTCTCTGGTCCTATGTCACAGTACAAGTTGGTAGATAGCGGATCGCTCAGTTGTTTGCATAAATCCCATATGTTATAGAAAGCATAGCTTTTCACAGCTTCTCCTTGACAATTTGCTCTATAAAAAAGGGGTCTGGGCACTTTCTTTTCAATGGTAGTAAATTTATGAAATTGCTGATTTTGTTCAGATCTTTAAAAAATCATAGATGGAATCTGGTTCTAATCGGCTTAGTTACTTTTAGTAGCCCTTAGGCTGTGAATTTAGTATGTAGCAGAGCCGGAATGATCGTGGGACCTTGAGTGGATTACGTCAGAACAGGGTATTTGGGGTTAATAAAGGGTGGGTGGGGTTTTTTGTATTTTATTTCAAATAAAGGATTTTTTCGGTGTTTGTGTTTATTTCTTTTCACTTACAGATTAGTAATGTGGTTGTCTCACAGACATCCCCAATTACTAATCTAGGGCTTAGTGGCAGCTGTGAGCTGTCATTTAACCCTGATATTACCCCAATTGCCATTGCACCAGGGCAATCGAGATAAACTGGGTAATGTGCCAGGATTGTCGCATCTAATGAATGGATGGATCAATGGATGAACAATTCTGGGAGGCTGAAGGCTGCTCTTTTTAGGCTGGGGGGCCCAATAAGCATGTGCCTCCCCAGCTTGAGAATACCAGCCCCTAGCTGTCGGCTTTATCATGGCTGGGTATCAAAATTGTGCGGAACTGCACGCTTTTTTTTAATTATTTATTTAAATAATTTAAAAAAATCCTCATATATTTATACACAGCCAAGATAAGCACACAACTGGGGGCTACAGCCTGTAGCCATATACTTTATCTGTGCTGGCTATCATATGGGTGGACCCTACACAAATTTATTTATTTATTTACTAGAAGGTGGCCCGATTCTACGCATCGGGTATTCTAGAATTTACGTATTGTGTAGTTCATGTATGATTTTTGTTATATATATATATATATATAGAGAGATGTTGTTGTCTGTAGTTACCAAGTGTTTGTGTAGGCGCTGTACATGTTCTGGGTGTTGTCTGGGTGTGACGGGGGGTGAGAGCGGTGTTGTATGTGTGTTGCGTGTGTTGCGTTGTTTGTGGAGCGCTGTGTGTCTGTAGCGTTGTGTGTGTGTTGCGCGGTTTGTGTGTGTGTGGTGTGTTTTGGGGGGAGGTATGTTTTGAGCAATGTGTGTGTTGTGCGGTATGTGCGTATATTTGTGTGTGCCGCGGTGTTTGTGTGTGCAGCGTTGTCTGTGTGTGCAGCGTTGTCTGTATGTGTGGGTGTCTGTGTAGGGCAGTTGTTTGTGGTTCCCAGTGTGTGTGTGTGTGTGTGGTGTGTTGTGCAGTGCGCGCGTGTGTGTGTGTGTGTGTGTGTGTGTGTGCATCAGCCTCTCTTCTCTCAGCCTACCTCTCCCAGCCTCCCTCCTCCCAGCCTCCCTCAGCATCAGCCTCCCTCTCCCAGCCTCCCCAGCATCAGCCTCCGCCAGCATCAGCCTCTCTCCTTCCAGCCTCCTCCAGCATCAGCCTCTCTCCTTCCAGCCTCCTCCAGCATCAGCCTCCCTCTCCCAGCCTTCCAAGGATCAGCCTCTCTCCTCCCAGCCTCCGTCCTCCCAGCCTTCCCCAGCATCAGCTTTCCCCTCCCAGCCTCCCTCAGCATCAGCCTTCCCCAGCATCAGCCTCTCTCCTCCCAGCCTCAGCCTCTCTCCTTCCAGCCTCCCCCAGCATCAGCCTCTCTCCTTCCAGCTTCCCTCAGCATCAGCCTCCCCTTCCCAGCCTTCCCCAGGATCAGCCTCTCTCCTCCCAGCCTCCTTCCTCCCAGCCTCCGTCTCCCAGCCTCCCTCAGCATCAGCCTTCCGCTCCCAGTCTCCCCCAGCATCAGCCTCCCCAAGCATCAGCCTCCACCAGCATCAGCCTCTCTCCTTCCAGCCTCCCCCAGCATCAGCCTCTCTCCTTCCAGCCTCCCTCAGCATCAGCCTCCCGTTCCCAGCCTTCCCCAGGATCAGCCTCTCTCCTCCCAGCCTCCTTCCTCCCAGCCTCCCTCTCCCAGCCTCCCTCAGCATCAGCCTTCCGCTCCCAGTCTCCCCCAGCATCAGCCTCCCCAAGCATCAGCCTCCACCAGCATCAGCCTCTCTCCTTCCAGCCTCCCCCAGCATCAGCCTCTCTCCTTCCAGCCTCCCTCAGCATCAGCCTCCCGTTCCCAGTCTTCCCCAGGATCAGCCTCTCTCCTCCCAGCCTCCTTCCTCCCAGCCTCCCTCAGCATCAGCCTTCCCCTCCCAGTCTCCCCCAGCATCAGCCTCCCCAAGCATCAGCCTCCACCAGCATTAGCCTCTCTCCTTCCAGCCTCCCCCAGCATCAGCCTCCCCATGCATCAGCCTCTCTCCTTCCAGCCTCTCTCCTTCCAGCCTCCCCCAGCATCAGCCTCCCCTTCCCAGCCTTCCCCAGGATCAGCCTCTCTCCTCCCAGCCTCCTTCCTCCCAGCCTCCCTCTCCCAGCCTCCCTCAGCATCAGCCTTCCGCTCCCAGCCTCCCCAAGCATCAGCCTCCACCAGCATCAGCCTCCCTCGTCCCAGCCTCCCCCACCATCAGCCTCTCTCCTCCCAGCCTTCCCCATGATCAGCCTCTCTGCTCCCAGCCTCCTCCAGCACGCCGTGCTCCTCTGCCGACACTCACACACCCGATCGCATCCACTCACACACACCCGATCGCATCCACTCACACACACCCGATCGCATCCACTCACACACACCCGATCGCATCCACTCACACACACCCGATCGCATCCACTCACACACACAGACACTGACGATATCGCACATACGCGCTTATACTCACAACATCCGGGGATATCACATGCTTCTGGCCATGTGATCTTCCGGCAGGTCCTGGAAGATCACAACAGCACAGTATCGAGGCCGAGAAGCAAGCGATATCCCAGGATGTTGTGAGTATGTGGATGCGATGTGATGTGTGTGTGTGTGAGTGTGATCTGATTTGTGTGTGTGTATGTGTGTGCTGTTATGTGTGTGTGCTGTTATGTGTCTGTATTTTCCGGCGCTGCAGGACCTTGATGTGTGGATGCGATGTGATGTGTGTGTGATGTGTGTGTGAGGTGTGTGTGAGAGTGAGTGTGAGCCGCTGTACACTGTTAACTATGATACACATCGGGTAACTAAGGGACCTTAGTTACCCGATGTGTATAATGGTTACCAGCTTTCACGGCCTCCGTGAAGATCCCAGCATCGCAAGGTTATGTCTGGCGCTGCTGGGATCCTGACGGAGCCGGTGTAGAAGCAAGCGATATCCCAGCATGTTGTGATGTGTGAGGTGTGTGTGAGAGTGAGTGTGATCTGATGTGTGTGTGTGTACTCACCTGGGAATCGGGGCTCCGTGTCAGTTGGGCCAGAGCGAGCGTGGATTGCGTGAGGGGGGCGGGGCCTGCAGAGAGCCGGGGCGAGAGGCCAATCCGTGTGGGGGGGCGGGGCCATGGCGAGCCCAGCGGCCAATCAGCTTTGTGTCACCGTAAGGACACAATTTCGGAGCATGACAGACAGACAGATAGATAGACAGACAGACAGACAGACAGACAGACAGAATAAGGCAATTATATATATAGATTTTTACACCATGATAGGGACGCACACACATTGTCTGTAATTAAAAGCAGTCAGACACAATGTCACACATGGTGGGGACACGGTTTGACTGCAACCAATCATAGACGCCGGGAGTGCTGGCGGGCGGGGATAGCAGTGCATATGCATGAGGGATAATAAGCGGCCCCGGAAGTAGTGTTACAGCCACACAGAGACTGGTAAGTATAATGTGCGTGCTCTAATCCCCCTACGGTAGCCCTTTCTACCACCATTTTAAAGCACATAAAAAGGGGTCCCATTACATTTATATGGGGATCGGTGTCCGGGCAGATACCCGGGATTAATTCTGGGCCTGAACCGGGTTTTTGTAAATCCGGTTGGGCCTGCTGATCCCAGATATCTGAGGGCTTCGCGCATCAATATCAGTGGTACCATTTACAACATGTTCATGAAACATAATAAATTAGATTAGCAAAGTTAAGTGCCTTAAATAGTAACATTATTAGATATTTATAGCGTTTTTAAGTTATACCTAGTCATAAAAGACATTAATATGATGTATGAAATGGGTTTGCAGATACTCATCATATAGACATTGGCTTAAATGTTTTAGTGGTTACTAACAGTCACAGGTAATGATGTTGTGTTATGCACACACAAAAAGTTTTGAGTTGCGTACCCATCAAAGACATTTAGCAGCCAGTTGAGGGCTAGGTCCACACACAATGGCACATTGACTAAAAGTCCACGTTCTTCTTCTAATCGCTCATATAGTGAACTCAAACATCGAATAACATCGAGGACATCGAGGGAGCGATCTGAAGACTGCAGGATATCACAACTAAGTACCTGAGATAGGAGGGGGAGGGTGACTAAGTCCACTGAAAGATGGTCAGAGAAAGAAATGAAGAAGAAATGGTTCAAGTAATACAATTGGTGAGGTAAGGGAAAAAAAGAAGGAAAAAAGGAGAAATAGAAAGGTTGGGTATATAAAAAAGAGGAACAGAGAAAGCGGCAAAATTAGTTTGACAGCCCTTGTATGACTGTTTTTTATAGCAATCCCTTCCCTGTGAGATATTGTAATACATTAGGTTTCGGAGGCAATGCAGAGTAGAAATATTGACCATTAAAGGGAATCTGTCAGCACGTTTTTACTATCTCATCTAAGAGCAGCATAATGTAGGCCAAGAGGCTCTGAATCCAATGATGTATCACTTAGATTACTGGCTGCAGCCATTCTGATACAATCTGAATTTTTAGCTTTAGGGGTGCTTCACACACAGCGAGCTCACTGCCGAGATCGCTGCTGAGTCACGCTTTTTGTGACGCAGCAGTGACCTCATTAGCGATCTCGCTGTGTGTGACAATGAGCAGCGATCTGGCCCCTGCTGCGAGATCGCTGCTCGTTACACACAGCCCTGGTTCGTTTTCTTCAAAGCCGCTCTCCCGCTGTGACACACAGATCGCTGTGTGTGACAGCGAGAGAGCGACAAATGAAGCGAGCAGGGAGCAGGAGCCGGCATCTGGCAGCTGCGGTAAGCTGTATCCAAGATAAACATCGGGTAACCAAGGTGGTTACCCGATATTTACCTTAGTTACCAGCCTCTGCAGCTCTCACGCTGCCTGTGCTGCCGGCTCCGGCTCTCTGCACATGTAGCGGCTGTACACATCGGGTTAATTAACCCGATGTGTACAGCAGCTAGGAGACCAAGGAGCCAGCGCTAAGCAGTGTGCGCGGCTCCCTGCTCTCTGCACATGTAGCTGCATTACACATCGGGTTAATTAACCCGATGTGTACTGTAGCTAGGAGAGCAAGGAGCCAGCGCTCAGTGTGCGCGGCTCCCTGCTCCCTGCTCACACAGCTAAGCGGTGTGCGCTGGTAACTAATGTAAACATCGGGTAACCATACCCGATGTTTACCTTAGTTACCAGTCTCCGCAGCTTCCAGACGGCGGCTCCGTGCAAGCGCAGCGTCGCTTGCACGTCGCTGCTGGCTGGGGGCTGTTCACTGGTCGCTGGTGAGATCTGCCTATTTGACAGCTCACCAGCGACCATGTAGCGATGCAGCAGCGATCCTGACCAGGTCAGATCGCTGGTCGGATCGCTGCTGCATCGCTAAGTGTGAAGGTACCCTTAGTCATGTAGTTGAGCCCAGGGAGCTGTCCCCACCCACACTAGGCTCTCTATAGACATTGTATATTGACAGTGAGATGTTAATCACAACACGGGGGCGTGTAGGACAACATGACAGGAGCCAGCTAGACCTGGTAATGATAATCACCAAGTGATAAAGCCTTTAGTTTAAGTAAACAACAGCACGGAGCCTGATAAGAGAGGCGAGGCATAGTTGATTTTTGTTTTTCAACCCCTACAGCATGCTGCTTTTATCTTGGATAGCAAAAACCTGTTGACAGATTCCTTTTCAATTTTGCTTGGATTACCAATGGGCCCTGGATAATGCATTTTTTCACTAGACCATCCATGGATATTTGACTAGATATACAATTAAAATTTAATGGGTGACGTTGGGTGTCGGCCTGATAGCCAGAAACTCCATGAGTCTCAAGAACCGGATATTAGGTCGACAATTTTGTTGGGAAATTTGTTGTGCATGAACAGTCCATCCTCCATTACTGTGGATGATAAATATGGTAACAGCCAAGTATTTGCACAATAACCTCTCCACCGGGAACCTAGCACCCCTACTCTCATGATCAGTGACCTCTCGGGAGACATATTCCCATTAATCTGAAATATATTTGACATAGTACGATACAGCCGTACTAAACTGGAGCCTAGAGGGCTCCTTACAGGCCTCCAAGATAGTACAAATGAATTCTACTTTATATCCTTGTCCCTCTAGTGATTCATCACCAATTAGGCTAATTAGAAAATCCTTGTAAAAAAATAAACCCAACCATATTTAATAAATATTTATTTTCTGCCCCATTAAAGGTGGACTCCAGCAATTTCCTACCTATATAGTGCAGCATAGGCTGTTACTAAAGAATAATGTAGAGGCTCGAGTGCACCTGATTTAGGTGATGTACACTTTCTGGTCTGTGGGCTATCTGAATCCCTTCCTACCCTCTTACATGGTTGTCCTAATACAGCCTACATTTTCCATGAGGCTGCGAAGTCTGATCATGCTGCACGTGGCCTGCTCTGAGGCCCATTTAATGGCAGCAAGTGATAGATCAGTGACAAACACTGATGTACCTTGTTACACACTATTAAGTATATATTTTTTTCCTATGTGATGCAGATGCGCCTGTCTCCTGCTTGTGATTTTCTTACTGACAGCTTTCACAAGCAGGAGGCAGGGAGAACTGTGTGAAGCTGAATCTCAAACTAAATGGAAATACATGGGAAATTCAGCACATAGTGCACACACAAAGGCAGTGAGAGTCAGAGGCGTTTTAGATCCCTGCAGGTAAGGATTTTATGGTTTCACCTACTATATCAGCGGTCCATCAGTTAAAGTGAACCTGTCACCAGATTTGCCCCCTATAAGCTGCGGCCACCACTAGTGGGGTCTTATATACAGCACTCTAGAATACTGTATATAAGAGCCCAGGCCACTTTGTATAATGTAAAAAACACCTTTATAATACTCACCTAGGGGTGGTCCGGTCCAATGTGTATCGCTGCTCTTGATCCGGTGCCTCCACCATCTTGTGTGAGCGTCTTTCTCCTGCCCAGCCCTATGTGGATGACGTGTCCTACGTTATCCACACATTGGCCTCCATTACACTCCTGTGCATGCACACTTTGATCTACACAGCTGAGGGCAGATCACAGTATTGTAGTGCGCATATGTGAGCGTTCTTTGACCTTTCCTCGCGCCTGCGTATTACAGTACTTTGCTCTGCGCTCATCAGAGCAGATCAAAGTGTGCCTGCGCAGGACCGTAACGGAGGCCTCTCTGTGAATGACGTAAGACACGTAATTCACACAGGGCTGGGAAATAGGACAGCGACTGCACATGATGGAAGAGGCACCGGACTGAGACCAGCGATGCCCATTGGCTGGGCCACCACTTAGGTGAGTATTATAAAGGTGTGTTTTACGTTATACAGAGCGGCCTGGGCTCTTATATACAGTAGTCTGGAATGCTGTATATAATAGCCCACTGGTGGTGGCCGCAACTCATAAGGAAAAAATCTGTGACAGGTTCCCTTTAATACTGCATGGGACAGCCATACAAAAGAACAGAAAGAGTGGGGCTTGGTGCGAAGTAGAGGTGTCAGGAGTTGTCAAGAGGGATTTGATAGGTGATGATGCTATCCTCTAGTTCACTGGGTTAAAGTAACTTTTTTATATAAAAGACTATATGTACTGGACCCATAATTACAGCATATCCGTCATTTTAATTTTAATTTCATAAATCAATGGTACAAATGAAAATAGGCAACTTTGTAATATATCTTATCAGACACATCTGCTTCTTTCTCTGCCAGAATTGATCAAACATTATCTCAGTAATGGAGAAGTTGTCACTGAATACAGATTTCAGAATGGAGAATGTTGATATTGACTGATTAATTCTGGCAGAGAAAGAAGCAGATTTGTCTGATAAGATATATCAAAAAGTTGCCTATTTTCCTTTGTACTATTAATTTATTAAATAAAAATTAAAACGACAATTACGCTTTAAAGTGGAGGTCAGACAACTCAGCTACCCATACTGAATATATGCACGTAACTGACACTTCTAGAATATTGCTGGGGGGTTAGTATTATATGTGGAAATTTGCTGAAGTGCTACATTAAATTCAATGGTAATTATCATATTGATTTATATTGCTCATTCAGAAGTACCATATTCTCATATGAGGGCTCTCCATGGGTTTCATGGATAGCACTAGTATTTGTGGCAGTCTATGGGGCCACGCACATGTCCGCGTTTTTTTGCGTGCTTGAAAATCACGGAAACATACGCAATTTTGATCTGAGTACTGGATCAGAATTGGCACTGCAAGTCTATGGCTGAATTTAAAAACTGGATTGCACATGTGATCAGATGACATGTGAATGTGGGCCGATTCTCATTAACTGTCAGAAAGGAGTAGGGCAGAAACTTTTTTTTTTTTAGCTCCATGTACTAGAAACTAATGAAACGCGGCACACACTCTGATCCAAAAAATTGGTCCGCTCTTCTTGTATGTGGAAAAAACGTTTATTTCGATGGGCTCTTAGACTGAATCCACAGTCAGGCCAGAACTTGTATATATACAATAAGATTATGTGCATATGAGATTGGCCTAAGGCTGTATTCATGGCAAAAACAGCATAGCCATCAGCATAATTAACGTTTATGCTATTTAAAACAAATCTGTCAGCAGGATTTTGCAATATAAGCTGCGGATAGCATGCTGCAAGGGTTAAAAAAGAGAAAATAACTGTGCTTCTCTTATCTGTGTGTGAGCTATTATTTACCTAAAATAAAGGATTTATTACTCTGTAATTAACATTAGAGGACTCTGAAGTCTCCTGCCAGATTGTCCTGCATGCTCCCTGCTGTGATTGGCACCTCACAGTCATTGTACAATCTCTATAGAGAGCCTGGTGCAGGCATGAAAAGGACTCAGCTCTGCTAAACTCAATTCTGAGATAAAGTCAAAATGATTGCACCCTGTAATTTAAGATAAACATGGTTAGTATCAGAATCTCTTTGCCTACATCATGCTGCTCTCAGATGAAGTAGCCAAAACCTACTGACAGTTTCCCTATAAGTCAAGGTCAATAGTAAAAAGTTAGAGATTTGGGATTTTTAGCGTTTCTCTTCCTATTTTCACAAGAAAGTTTCTTCTATTTTCTAAAAGAAAAAAGACCATGGGTAGTAAATGCTTGAAAATAACATAAGAAAGCATTGCTGATGCTCCTTGGCGTGACAAGGGCTTCAATAGTATGCAATGCTTTATTTCAAATTAGCAAATACTTGCAGCCTTTTTTGATTTTTTATTGGGGGGGAGAATTAATTTTGGACAGTTCTAGCTATAAAAAAGGAAGGGTTTAATTAGGAACTAAACAGGTTTGACAAAATTCTGTGCTCAAAACTATATAAACATCTAATATGAAAAATACTAAGTATTGAAACAAGTAATGTACATTTAACAAAAATATAAAAGCAACACTTTTGTTTTTGCTCCCACGTTTCATCATCTGATCACAATCAACAAGCTGATCAGCTCTATGTGAAGGAGAAGCATGGCACTATGTGAGGCAAATGGTGGTCACACCATATACTGACTGGTATTCTGACTCCTCTGAACCCTTCAATACTTTAAAACTGCACATTTTAAAGTGGCCCTTTATTGTGGCCAGCCTAAGGCACACCTGTGCAATAAGGCACACCTGTGCAATAATCATACTGTCTAATCAGCATCTCGATATGCCCCACCTGTGAGATTTAGACAAATTTGTGCACAATATTTGAGACCAAAAGTCTTAGATCTTAAAGTTCAATTCATGAAAAATGGGACTAAAAACAAGTGTTGTGTTTATAGTTTGTACAGTGTATATTGTCCAAATTTAGACCATTTTACAGCTGCTATATCTCACATCTTAGAGCCTTTTGAACTCTTCGCAGTTTCATCGCTGTTCGGTAGGCAGAAAATTTTATGTTATTTAAATCTCCTGAAAAAAAGAACATACAAAGGACATTAATTATACCAGATAGTGGATATGAATATATATATATATATATATATATATATATATTCTCGCAAATATAGTTAATTTACTGTCAGACACGGCAATTACACAGTACATAGCAGAGACACATATATAAGATTATCTCCACACAGGAAAAAAAAATTAAACACATCCAATTGTATAAATTATTATTATTATAAGAGCTATTGATTAAAATTAACTTTAAAATGACTGTTGTTAGTGGAAAAACCCCTTTAATATTCTAATATAATATACTTTCATTTAAAGGGAACCTGTCAGCAGTTTTGGGGCCTATAAGCTGCGGCCACCGCCAGTGCCCTCTTATATACAGCATTCTAACATGCTGTATATAAGAGCCCAGGCCGCTGTGTAGAACGTAAAAATCACTTTATAATACTCACCTAAACGGGTGGTGCGGTGGAGTTGGGTCATATGGGCGTCTTCGTTCTCCGGTGCCTCCTCTTTCAGCCATCTTTGTCGTCCTTCTTACGAAGTCGGGGTGCATCACGCGTCCTACGTCATCCACACTCGCCAGCATTGAGGTCCTGCGCAGGCGCACTTTGATCTGCCCTGAGCAGGGCGAATCAAATATAGTAGTGCGCCTGCGCTGGACCGGTGAGTGTGTATGACGTAAAATGAGTCATGCACACAGGCTTCAGAAGGTGGACGAAGATGGACGAAAGAGGAGGCGCCAGCACCGGAGAAAGGCGACATCCATATGGCCCAACTCTTCCGCAGCGACCGTTTAGGTGAGTATTATAAAGTCATTTTTACATTCTACACAGCGGCCTGGGCTCTTATATACAGCATGTTAGAATGCTGTATATAAGAGCACACTGGTGGTGGCCGCAGCTTATAGGCCCAAAATCTGCTGACAGGTTCCCTTTAAGGAATGGGAGCTATTTGAGAATCAAGTTCTAATAATAAATAAGACATTCAAGGAGGCCTGGACGCCTTTCTGGAAAAATATTAAAATTTATGGGCTCTAGATTTTGTGACGGGACATTTATCCAGGGAGTAGTCTGATTGCCGTATGCGATCTGGGAAGGATTTTTCCCCTAGCATGGGGCTATTAGCATCTGCGTCTGGGGGGGTTTTGCCTTCTTCTGGATCAGAAAATTTGTTTATAGGTTGAATGTGAAGGATTTGTGTCTTTTTTCAACCTAACATTGCTGTTACATGTCACCTGAGTCATGGCAGCATGTATCAGACAATAGGTTTATGATCTCAGCCATGTATGTTTATCTACGAAATGCCTCAGTGCATCCCCAGTGACTTCTCCTCACACAATGCCAGTAACTCACCGGTATGTCTCTTTACACGCACACAGGCAGAGACCTGTCAATCAAAGAAAGGGGGCGGGGAGATGCCACTGGGGACCAACCTGTGAGCTGTCAGTTTCCCCTTAAAAACCATCCCTTCTGTTTATTCACAAACTATGGAATAAAAAGTGCCACATTAAGGGGAGCTTCTGGGGCCTGACTAGGGAAGGAGTTGTACATATGATAGAATTTCTACTGCTACTCTGCATCAAACCTACATTGTCTGCACATTCCCTAGCACTGTAATACAGCACAGCTCTGGGAAGGTTTAATAGTACTAAGGTAGGGGAAACTCCAAGGTTCAACCATTGTATATACTGTATGTGGTGCAAAACCAGACGGAATCAAAAATAAAGATATCAAGGTTGGATCAAGAACTAAACTACCACGTGTTTCACACGCACCCATAGATTTATATGGGTGCGTGTGATCTGATTTGTGGAGGCAACACAGCATGCAGCGATTGTTTTCTCATGCCGAATCAGCTTGAGAAAAAAAATTGCAGATCTGCAGTGCCCCACAATATAACACTGGTCCGAGTGCTATCCAAGTAAACATTGGATAGCACTCGCCCGGGACACACACAAATGTGGGCGAACCCTTACAGGCAATATGTGAAATCCAGTATGATAAATGGTGATTTTTATTCTAATGGTCTTTACATATACTTTTTTATTTTGACAGTATATAGACTTTACCCAGGATGGCATAATGGTCAACAAGTGGAACTTTTTATCAAGCCTTTCTAATATCACACAATATACACCATGTGCAGAATTATTAGGCAAGTTGTATTTTAGAGGATTTTTTTTTATTATTGATCAATAACTATGTTGTTAAAAGATAAGTCGGCATTTGGAGAATTGCATCGATGGCACTCTGCAGAAGGGGTCTGTCACGTCCTCACCAGATTTCGCTCCTGCAACTTCTGCTTCAGTCACCAGGCGCCGCCGTACACCGCTTGCAGAATTATTAGGCAAGTTGTATTTTAGAGGATTTTTTTTTTATTATTGATCAACAACTATGTTCTCAATCAACCCAAACGACTCATAAATATCAAAGCTTAATATTTTTGGAAGTTGGAGTGGTTTTTTTTTAGATTTGGCTATCTTAGGAGGATATCTGTTTGTGCAGGTAACTATTACTGTGCAGAATTATTAGGCAACGTAATAAAAACCAAATATATTCCCATCTCACTTGTTTATTTTCACCAGGTAAACCAATATAACTGCGCAAAATTTAGAAATAAACATTTCTGACATGCAAAAATAAAACCCCCAAAAAATAGTGCTCAATATAGCCCCCTTTCTTTATGATGACACTCAGCAGCCTATCATCCATAGATTCTGTCCGTTGCTTGATCTGTTTACGATCAACATTGCGTGCAGCAGCCACCACAGCCTCCAGACACTGTTCCGAGAGGTGTACTGTTTTCCCTTCTTGTAGATCTCACATTTTATGAGAGACCACAGGTTCTCTATGGGGTTCAGATCAGGTGAGCAAGGGCGCCATGTTATTATTTTTTCATCGTTTAGACCTTTACTGTCCAGCCACACTGTGGAGTAGTTGGATGCATGTAATGGAGTATTGTCCTGCATGAAAATCATGTTTTTCTAGAACGATACTGACTTCGTCCTGTACCACTGCTTGAAGTTGTCTTCCAGAAACTGGCAGTAGATCTGGGAGTTGAGCTTCACTCCCTCCTCAACCCAAAAAGGTCCCACAAGTTCATCTTTCATGATACCTGCCCATACCAGTACCCCACCTCCACCTTGCCGGCGTCTGAGTCGGAGCGGAGCTCTCTGCCCTTTACTGATCCAGCCTCTGGCCCATCCATCTGGCTTATCAAGAGTCACTCTCATTTCATCAGTCCATAAAACCTTTGAAAAATCAGTCTTAAGATATTTCTTGGCCCAGTCTTGACATTTTATCTTATGTTTCTTGTTCAGAGGTGGTTGTTTTTCAGCCTTCCTTACCTTGGCCATGTCCCTGAGTATTGGACAGCTTGTGCTTTTTGATACTCCAGTAACGTTGCAGCTCTGAAATATGGCCAAACTGGTGACAAATGGCATCTTTGCATCTTTTTTGCCCAACACGCTTCTTGCGACCCTGTTGGCTATTTGCCATGAAACGCTTGATTGTTCGGTGATCACGCTTCAAAGGTTTGGCAATTTCAAGACTGCTGCATCCCTCTGCAAGACATCTCACAATTTTGGACTTTTTAGAGCCCCTCAAATCTCTCTTCTGACCCATTTTGCCAAAGGAAAGGAAGTTGCCTAATAATTAAGCACACCTTATATAGGGTGTTGATGTCATTACACCGCACCCATCCTCATTACAGAGATGCACATCACCTGATTTACTTAATTGGTAGTTGGCTCTCAAGCCTATACAGCTTGGAGAAGGACAACATGTATAAAAAGTATCATGTGATCAAAATACTCATTTGCCTAATAATTCTGCACACAGTGTATGTATTTATTTTGTAAGCAGTTGTATAGAGCAAGATCACACAAGGCTGGTGCTGGCTGTGTTTTACAGATGACGCTCAATAGGAACTGCTACAATAGGAGCCACCTCAGATCTCTATACTATAACCCCTTAGATGATGCAGTCAAGAATGGCAGTGACATCTAAGTTGGTAGATAGTGGATTAGCCAATGGACCCTAGTAAGTTGTCATTACAGTTTTGGTCTTATTGCAGCCATTTACGACTTCCATTGGTTAGTCATGTGGCAAGGCTCGTTAAAGCATTGATATTGACTTTTAGGATTGCTACTTCGAATAGGTGGCGCTAGAGTTCAAGTCCTTTTCCTCTCTGAAGAGGCAATTTGCATATTTATTTTCCTAAAGGAGCACTGCATGGCTCATAAGCCTCTTTACATAGACATGCTACACATAAAGAGATACCTGAGAAACTTACATGGTCATAAACATCATTGCAAAGCCACAACAATTGGTAAAATTGGTAAAAATACATATTATTTTATTGGGAGGGTTTTATGGTTTTTTTTTTCTAGTGTGGTCAAAAAAGTCTCAGGCAAATAAACCCTTAGTTGTCCACTACTCAGAGAACTCCTTTCCAATTGCTATGTTTCCCGAAGTAGAATAGCTATACTTTATCCTCACCTCTGGTATCAACACCTTTCTAGTAAAGTTGGCTCTCCTGGGACTCTAGTGACGTTGTCATGTCACGTGAGTCTTGCAGCCAATCAACAGCTACTAATGGTCCGCTTCAATCTCCCTTCCTTCAGACGAATCTGACATATGGAAGAAGTGAGAACTGCTGCTGTTACGTCCAAAGGATTAGAGTGTGAAGCGGCTGGAGGACTCAAGTCGTAAAACAATGTCACAAAAGTCCCAGGAGACCCAGCATTGAAGTCTCTCAAAAGGTGGCAGCATCAGAGGTGAGGATAGCCTATTTTTTTTTTATTTACATGGAGGAATTTAGTAATTGAAAAGAAATTGACTGAGTAGTGAAAAACCCTTTTAAGATCCTGTTTGGCTAGTTCACACAGTGCATACAGCAAATGTAGGAAAAATAATAGGAAATATATAAAATGTATTGTATACATTCCCCTTAAGATGTAGCCATCCTTCAGCCATATATAACATATGCATAATTTGCACTTGGACATATACATTTTATTCTAAACCAAGAAATAATATTTTATTAAAGGGAACCTGTCACCAGATTTGTCCCCTATAAGCTGTGGCCCCCACCAGTGAGCTCTTATATACGGCATTCTAACATGCTATATATAAGAGCCCGGGCTGCTGTGTATCACGGAAAAAACACCTTTATAATACTCACCTAGGGGGCGGTCCGGTCCGATGGGTGTCGCTGCTCAAGGTCTGGCGTCCCCTCCATCTTGTGCAATTGCCGTCCTCTTGTCAAGCCCCTTGTGCATGATGCCTCCTGTGTCATTCACACACAGGTCTCCATTACGATCCTGCGCAGGCACACTTTGACCTGCCCAGCTGAGGGCAGAGCAAAGTACTGTAATGCGCAGGCGCAAGGAAATGTCAAAGAACGCTCACATGTGCGCAATACAATACTTTGATCTGTCCTCAGCCGGACAGAGAGAAATGTGCGGGAGCGCAAAGGAGGCCTCAATCTGAATGACGCGTCATGCACATGAGGCTGGGCAAGAGGACGGTGGTCATACAAGATGGAGGAGGCAACAGACCGAGAGCAGCGACATCCATCAGACCGGACCGCCCCCCTAGGTGAGTATAATAAGGGTGTTTTTTACGTTATACAGAGCGGCCTGGGCTGTTATATACAGTATTCTGGAATTCTGTATATAAGGGCTCACTGGTGGTGGCCGCAGCTCATAAAGGAAAGACCTGGTGACAGGTTCACTAACATCAAAAACAAAATTGGGGTAAGTGGTTAATGTTAAAGAAAATCTCACCAAGTGCCTGGTACAGCTCTGTCATTTTTGGATGATCCCAGCACGTTGTTTGTGCCTGATGACTGCATGTAAAGAACAGACAGGTAAAGTTAAGTAATCTGATCCCAACACTGTCCATCATAACGCAAAAACTCTAAAGACTCATTTACTATATGTATATATTTTCACCCAAAAAACAGGACTATTTTATTTACCTACAAGGCACCCTACATATTGTCACAGAGAATTTCATCACTCACCAAATACTAGAAAGACTAATTATTTAATCCTCTAATAATACAAATTAAATCTTTATTAAATATAGACCTTATAGAGTCAATGAAAATGAAGATAGACAAAGCCATAATGGTAGTTCTACTCACTTTATATAATAGGGAACCTTGTTGGGGGATATTGCTCTCTCCCAGGGCACTTGTACGGAAGCTGGAATACAGAATGCGGTCAATCTGTTAATATTAGTTTCTTAATTTTTGACTTTTATGGGTTACTAGCTGTAGTACCCGACATTGCCCGGGATATTAACTGTCTCTCTACCAGTCTCTGTCTGTCTGTCTGTCTCCCTGTCTCTCTCCCAGTCTCTGTCTGTCTCTCTCCCAGTCTCTGTCTGTCTCTCTGTCTTTCTCTTAGTCTCTATCTGTCTGTCTGTCAGTCACTATCTGTCTCTTTCTGTCTGTCTTTCTCTGTCTGTTTTTCTCTCTTTTTCTGTCTGTCTGTCTCTTTCTGTCTGTGTCTGTCTCTGTCTGTCTCTTTCCCTGTCTTTATCCATGTCTGTCTCTGTCTGTCTTTGTCTATCTCTCTGTCTGTCTGTCACTGTATCAGTCTCCTTGTCTGTCTCTATTTCTGTGTCTGTCTGTGTGTGTGTCTGTCTCTATCTCTGTGTCTGTGTCTCTATCTCTGTGTCTGTCTGTGTCTGTCTGTTTCTCCCTATCTTTGTGTCTGTCTGAGTCTGTCCATCTCTTTCCCTGTCCGTCTCTTTCCCCGTCCGTCTCTTTCCCGTCCGTCTCTTTCCCCGTCTGTCTCTTTCCCCGTCTGTCTCTTTCCCCGTCTGTCTCTTTCCCCGTCCGTCTCTTTCCCTGTCTGTCTCTTTCCCCGTCCGTCTCTTTTCCCGTCTGTCTCTTTCCCCGTCTGTCTCTTTTCCCGTCTGTCTCTTTTCCCGTCTGTCCCTGTCTCTTTCCATGTCTCTGTCTGTTTTGCTGTCCCTTTCCTTGTCTTCGTCTCTTTCCCTGTCTCCGTCTCTTTCCCTGTCTCTGTCTCTTTCCCTGTCTCCGTCTCTTTCACTGTCTCCGTCTCTTTCCCTGTCTGTCTCTTTCCCTATCTGTCTCTTTCCCTGTCTGCCTCTTTCCCTGTCTTCCTCTTTCCCTGTCTGTCTCTTTCCCTGCCTGTCTCTTTCCCTGTCTGTCTCTTTCCCTGTCTGTCTCTTTCCCTGTCTGTCTCTTTCCCTGTCTGCCTTTGTCTGTTTCTCTGTCTCTTTCGCTGTCTGTTTCTTTCCCTCTCTCTCTTTCCCTGTCTGCCTGTTTGTCTGTCTGCCTCTCTGTCTCTTTGACTGTCTGTCTCTATCTCTCTGTCTCTTTCCCTGTCTGTCTTTCTCTCTATCTGTCTCCCCACCAACATCATATTACCTCACACATAAGCTTCTTATAGTAACAATTTCTATTGTTCCTATAGCAAACAATCACAGCTCCTATTAATAATCTGTAGCTCCCAGCTCCATTTACTTTAATGGAGGCAGGTTTTTTGGAGAGTAACTGCAAAGCGCAGGGTTAAATTTTCCTGTCAAAACATAGTACACGACGTTCCCTGAGTCACATGGGGCGTCTGTGCAAAATTTCGTGATTGTAAATGCGACGGTGCGGATTCCTTGAGCGGACACACACACACACACACACACACACACACACACTCAGATTTATATATTTGATTTTACATTGTATCTATCTATCCACCTATCTATCTATCTATCTATCTATCTATCTATCTATCTATCTATATATCTATCATCTATCTATCTCTATTAATTGCTATAGGAGTGCAGACAGATGCTGTACAAGGTGGTTTATTGTTTTCTGGAACACGACACAACAATTTACAAAATTTTGGGAATTTTACCAGAAAATTGCCAACTGCCTTTAAAATAAGTCTCTTGGCAGCAGATATGGTGAATCTGCCACTTAGTAAAAGAAAACTCTGAGAGGGGAAGGGAGTAGCGCACCTACTAGCCACGGTCATTACGGCACAGGAAGGATCTTCCTATATAAATAGACTGAAGACGGAGTCGGGTGATCTTGTAACGGAAAGTGAGGATAAAGAGGGAGATAAAGAGGTATTATATGCGGCTATACACATCAGACTGACCTTACGGAGACTGAGATTGAGCAATATTTGGATGCTCTCTCTCCCCACACTGGCCGACGAAGAAAGGGATTTGTTGGATCGAGACATCCTGTTGGAAGAATTAGAGGAAGCGCTTGGCCAGACGCAATATGAAAAAGCTCCGGGACGGATGGCCTGCCTGGCGAGTTTTATAAAACGTATGCACCCTTACTACTAACTAAACTACTTAAAGTATTTGAAGAGGCTGAAAGGCAGAGGGTCCTCCCGCCTTCTATGAGGGAAGCTTTAATAGTCTTAATATTAAAATCCGGAAAAGATCCAGAGATCCTGGATTCGTACCGCCCAATTTCTCTACTAGCAACAGATGTTAAATTACTGGCCAAGGTGCTCACCAATAGGATGTCCCGAGTCATCTCATCTATTATACAGAATGATCAAACAGGATTTATTCCATGTAGAGCCACATCTATGAATCTTAGAAAATTATACTTAGGGATTCAAGGGTCGCCAATGACATTAAAATAAATCCCAAAATCTTTTATGAATACATTAATGCCAAAAGGAAAATAAAGGATAGTATTGGCCCCTTAAAATATAATAACAAGTTAGTTATAGAGGACAAACAAAAGACTGACTTTGAAAAATCAAAGTTCACCACCCGATATAATTAATTTAACACAAGATGAAGTACGCCTACGTCTAAGTAAACTAAACATTGACAAATCCCCAGGGCCAGATGGCATTCATCCACGAATACTGAGGGAATTGAGCTCCGTAATCGACAGACCGCTGTATCTCATCTTTTTAGACTCACTTGTAACGGGGTTGGTGCCTCAGGATTGGAGGATTGCTGATGTGGTACCGATATTTAAGAAAGGTAAGAGGGTAGATCCAGGCAACTACTGTCCAGTAAGTCTGACATCAGTAGCAGGCAAAGTTTTTGAGGGCATTTTAAGGGATGACATGCAAAAATATATTGCAGAAAATAATATAATAACTGACAGACAGCATGGATTCATGAAAGATAAGTCGTGTCTAACCAACCTGTTGGGGTTCTATGAGGGGGTAAGTGCAAACCTGGATATTGGTAATGCAGCTGATGTGATTTATTTGGACTTTGCAAAGGCATTTGATACTGTAACACACAATAGCTTATACTAAAGCTCCAGAAGCAAGGACTGGGGGAAACTATATGCAACTGGGTAAGGAATTGGCTAAAAGATAGGAAACAAAGAGTAGTCATAAATGGTACATTCTCTAAATGGGCTGCAGTCAGCAGTGGGGACCCGCAGGGATCTGTGCTAGGACCGATTCTTTTTAATCTCTTTATTAATGACCTTGTGGATGAAATTGATAGTAAAGTGTCAGTCTTTGCTGATGACACCAAACTATGTAGGATATTAAAAACTGACCTTGATAGTACAATATTACAAAAAGATCTGGATAAGATGTTAGAATGGGCAGATACTTGGCAAATGAGATTTAATGTTGATAAATGTAAAGTAATGCACCTAGGACGGAGTAATCCTATAGCTGCATATACATTAAATGGAAGTAAACTCGGGACTACAGGAGAAGGACTTGGGTATTCTCATTACAAATAAGCTGAGCAGCAGCACTCAATGTCAAGCAGCAGCTGCAAAAGCAAACAAGATGCTAGGGTGTATAAAAAGAGAGATTAGATCCCGTGATCCCAACGTATTGTTACCCCTCTATAAATCACTTGTAAGGCCACATCTGGAATATGGGAACCAGTTTTGGGCTCCACATTTTAAAAAGGACATTCAGAAGTTAGAGTCAGTTCAAAGGAGGGCAACTAGACTATTACAAGGAATGGAGGCCTCTCATATGATGACAGGTTGAAAAAGTTAGATATGTTTAGCTTAGAAAAAAGACGTCTCAGAGGAGATCTCATTTATATGTATAAACACATGTGTGGTCAATATAAAGGACTAGCACATGACTTATTTCTTCCAAAGACAATACTAAGGACCAGGGGGCACTCACTGCGAAGGGAAGAAAAGCGATTCCAACAGCTAAATAGGAAAGGGTTCTTTACAGTTAGAGCAGTCAGACTGTGGAATGCCGACCACAAGAGGTAGTAATGGCAGATACTATAACAGCTTTTAACTCCTTCACGACCATGGACGGATCTTTCCGTCATGGATCGTGTCCCGGTAAGCCCCGCCCCCTGCCGCGGGCAGGCGGCGTGGATCGGCACACATATCAGCTGTTTTCAACAGCTGACATGTGTGCCTACATGTTCCGAGTGGAATCGCATTCCACCCGGAACATTAACCCCTTAGATCTCGCTGCCAAAGTCTGGCAGCGAGATCTATATGCGCGCGGCCATGTTTTTTACTTACCGCCGCCCCCTCCGTACGTCACGTGAGTGATCACGTGACGTTCGGTGGTTGCCATCGTAGCACAGGGTCATGTGATGACGCCTGCTGCTACTAAGTTTCACTTTCCTTTTTCCTCGGCACGGAGCAGAGGAAAAAAGAAAGTGACTATTTCTGCTGTTTACAGCGGTATAGCTGTGATCACTAGTAAAATAAAATAAAAAAAGTAAAAAAAAAAGTTTTAAAAAATTAAAAAAAAAATAAAAAACCTAAAAGTTCAAATCACCCCCCTTTCCCCCCCACTGAAAATTAAAGGGTTAAAAAAAAATAAATATACACATATTTGGTATGGCGTTCAGAAATGCCCGATCTATCAAAATATAAAATCAATTAATCTGATTGGTAAACGGCGTAGTGGCAAAAAAATTCCAAACGCCAAAATTACGCTTTTTGGTCGCCGCAAGTTTTACGCAAAATGCAATAACAGGCGATCAAAACGTAGCATCTGCGCAAAAATGCTACCATTAGAAACATCAGCTCGAGACGCAAAAAATAAGCCATCACTGAGCCATAGATCCCAAAAAATGAGAACTCTACGGGTTTCGGAAAATGGCGCAAAACGTACGCCACTTTTATTGGACAAGCTTGTGAATTTTTTTTAACCCCTTAGATACAAGTAAACCTATACATGTTTGGTGTCTACAAACTCGCACCGACCTCAGGCATCATACCCACACATCAGTTTTACCATATAGTGAACACCGTGAATAAAACATCCCAAAAACTATTGTGCCATCACACTTTTTTTGCAATTTTTCCACACTTGGAATTTTTTTGCTGCTTTCCAGTACACCATATGGTAAAAATTATGGTTTCATTTAAAAGTACAACTTGTCCCGCAAAAAACAAGCCCTCATATGGCAAGATTGACGGAAAAATAAAAAAGTTACAGCTCTCGGAATAAGGGGAGCAAAAAACAAAAACGCAAAAACGGAAAGTGCCACGGGGCTGAAGGAGTTAAAAAAGGGCTGGATGATTTCCTCACTACACACAACATTGTTGGCTATAAATGACTTAGTGACCAAATGTAGAACTGGTGGAGGAAGGTTGAACTAGATGGACCTAGGTCTTTTTTCAACCTTAGTAACTATGTAACTATGTAATTCAGCATAGTTCTGAGAAGCCAGGGGAAAGGGAAATTTTGTCCTTAGACACTGCTAAGGCGTTCGATAGCTTAGAATGGGGGTATTTGTGGGCGGTACTTCGGAAAATGGGTTTTGGACACAGATTTATAAATTGGGTGAAGCTGCTATATGACTCACCGGTGGCGAAGGTTAGGGCTAATGGCAGGGTCTCTGAGTCTTTTCCTCTTGGAAGAGGTACTAGACAGGGGTGCCCGCTCTCGCCCTTGCTATTTGCTACTGCAGTGGAGCCATTGGCAGTTGCAATACGGAAATCCAGGGAGATAACGGGATTTAGGTGTGGAGCAGTGGAGCAGACAATATCATTATATGCGGATGACCTACTTTTATATTTAGACAGGGTACATTCCTCGATTTTGACGGCAATGAATATCATTTAAGAATTTGGGCGGAGGTCTGGCCTTCGGATTAATTGGTCCAAATCAGCTTTAATGCCAATAGACCCTCTCCCGGTGGATTTCTCGGACTTGCAGATACTGGTTCCTGTGGTCCGAGAGTTTAAGTATCTGGGAGTAATTGTTAGCCCAAATCCGAAGGGTTTTCCAGGCCCTAAATCTGGAACCCCTGTTGCAGTGGTTCAGAGCAAAGGTACACACCTGGTGTCGCTTGCTGCTATCAAATATCGGTAGATCCAACTTAATCAAAATGGTAATGATGCCACAATTACTATATTTTATACATAATTCTCCAGTGTGGATTCTTAGGGAATTTTTTGCAAAAATTAATACATTATTCCGGGAACTTATCTGGAAGAAAAAACAGGCTAGGATTCGACTGGAAGTGCTACAGCGAGGAAAGGAGGAGGGAGGACTGGCGGTACCAAACCCATATATATACTATATAGCCTCCCAGATGCAACATCTTAGGGGTTGGGGCAAAGAAGGAGCGTATGATAATAGTGGTGATCTAGTGAGAGAGGGATCGGTATGGAAATATCCGGGTTGCCAGTTGGATGTGAGAAAAAGACAGATAAATGGGGCATGATATCCCACCTTGGCTATGATATTTCGGGTATGGGACAGAGGTAAGTTTCTTTTGAAGATAAATGGGCCTACGGAGTTCTGGCCACTGTGGCGGAACCCGGATTTGCCAGAAATTAAAAAAATTAGTGGGGTTCAGAGGATGGGAAGATAAAGGGATCCATTTAGTGTCACAAGTACTACAAAATAATATTCTTAAGAGTTTTGAGCAATTGAGAGCAGAGTTTCACCTTCCGCATGTCTTCTTTTATCAGTATTTACAGCTGAGGCACGCACTGGAAAGACAGGGGAGGACAAATCCGGTGACAGTGACACATAATCAAACATTACATATGCTGCTTACATATGAGTCCTCTAAAGGCCTTATTTCTGAACTATACAAAAGATTACTACCTGCCCATCTGGAGACATACCCACTGACTGTTAAAAGTAAATGGGAATGGGATGTTGGTCCCCTGACGGAAGACCAGTGGTCCGACATTCTAGAACAGGTCCCTAAACTGGCGGTCTCTGAGTGCCAAAGGCTTTCTCAAATATATCTCATCCACAGGGTATATAAAACTCCCAGCCTATTATTCAGGATGGGACTTAGACCAAATGCACAATGTGTTAGGTGTGGACAGGATGATGCCCATTTGATGCATGTTATGTGGGAGTATGGACACATTGGTGATTTCTGGAAACAAACCCTGGGACTCATAGAGCAAATATATCATATCACAATACAGCCGTCACCTCGTTTATGTTTGTTGAGTCTGTGGGAGGTAGGAGTAGACCCGGACTCTCCAACAGCCCTGGGAATAGCCCGTATCCTGTATCAAGCAAGGAAGATACTGGCATACCATTGGTTAGATCCTCTACCACCAACGTTACCAGAGCTTAAAAATAAATTAAATAACGTCATTAGATTGGAAAGGGGAGTTTATTTAAAGAGAAAAACACTGAGAAAGTTTTACAAAATCTGGCAGCCATGGATGGAGTGGCCGGGTCTCCCCTCTGGGGCACTAGTGCAAGATGCAATGCTGGACCAGTTACTGTTGTGCTTGCAGTGAATGGAACGTTTGGGGAGTAAAAGTTAAAACTAGTGTTTTACGTGGCGGAGTGGACTTTGAGCGGCGCTGTGGGAGGGGCCGGAAGGGTGCGATTGATGACTAAACGGGGAGAGAGAGGCAAGCGGGTATGGAAATATGATGCGGAGCGACACGGCTAATGGAGGAGACTTTCCTATTAGACTGAGGTATTATTGCATAATTTAAACTTTTGTTTATCTGTGGAGCCATGTTGTTTGTAGGCTCAAATTATATAACTGATCTAAGAATCCTTTTTTTTATATATACAGAGGAAGCACCTGATTTATAGACAACATATGTTTTCTTAATGTACGCTTTTACTAGTTATATAAGATGCAATATATTTTCTCTGTATTGATTCTTAGTTGTTTAATAAAAAAGATCTGATTTAAAAAAAAAAAAAAAAAAAAAGAAAACTCTGGAAGAGGCTCTTATATGATAAATAAGATACTCAACAAACAGCTCCGGCAGTCACCAAATGTCATGCTTTTAGATAACAAACTCTAAAGGCCCTGTCACACACACAGATAAATCTGCGGAAGATCTGTGGTTGCAGTGAAATTGTGGTCAATCAGTGCCAGGTTTGTGGCTGTGTACAAATGGAACAATGTGTCCATGATTTCACTGCAACCACAGATCTGCCAAAGCTTTATCTCTGTGTGTAAAGTGGCCTAAAGGGATTAACAATAAAATCCACGGATTGAGTCAGTTTTACTTTTACATTGATGAGTACTTTTACATTGATGGCCTATCCCTAGGACAGATCATCAATGTCTGATCGGCCAGGGTCTGACACCCTGCACTGATCTGCTGTTCTCAATGCCGGCAGCAGCCTGTGGCCGAAAATGCTCAGTTCCAGAGCTGCCCCGTCTTCTGCCGGATATTGCATATTCACCTCCTATTGAATTGAATGGGAGTAGGATGTAAAGTACTTGGCCATGGCCACCATTAGTTGTCAGGGCAGCTTTGGGAACTGAGCATTTCCTGCTGCCAGCTCCGGAAACAGCTGTTCGGCGGGGGTGCTGGATGTCAGATCCTGGCCGATCAGACATTGATTGTCTGGAAACAGCAGATTGGCGGAGGTGCCAGGTGTCGGACCCTGGCCAATCAGATATTGATTGCCTGGAAACAGCTCATCAGCGGGGGTGCTGGGTGTCAGACCCCTGCCGATCACACATTAATGATCTATCCTAAGGATGGGCCATCAATGTAAAAGTAGTGGACAACATCTTTAAGTTCCATATCACAGCCAAATGGAGATCCTCTACTCTCTCTTTCCTGGCTATTAGCCCTCCGTCACATACAATAGGCCTGACAGACACAACTCTTTTCCTTTCATTTCTCCTTCCTCACCAGATTGTGAGGAAATCCCCTCCCTCCAGGTAGTCTCCTGTCTCTAGCAGCTCTGTGAAATCTCATACCACAGTTGGATTGCAGAGCTTCAGGAGGACAGATATAACTGCGCTACTCTCTCACTCTCATTGTATGTGAACACGCACACTCAATAAGGTTGGTATTTTATGTTTTTATTCATCACATGCTCTGCAAGTGTAATTTTTCTGGGGAAACTTCAGGATCTAATTCTGATTGAAAATGTGTTTAATAGTACTTAAGGTACCTTAAAATTAAGTTTGTTTCCATAAATTTTCTTTGTAGAGTTTTTTGACAGAGTCAAACTGGGGACTATTTGGCGGGAGTTTTCAAATGTTTGTATTTCAGAGTTTTTAGTTTTATGTTAAGTAAATGTTGTTTTTTTTTGCACCTCATTATGTGTAGTCTCTTTTATTACATCCCTATGAAGATCACTAATCACTTTTAGAGCCCTGAAATTGCAAACATTAGATATTATAGGTATTTTTCTAGCCTGCGCCTGACAGTCACATTGTATGTGAACTCGTTAGAACCGATATTGTATGTGACGGAGGGTTAAGGACAACATTAATCTTATCAAGATATATGAGGGCATTCAAGAAACTTATCAAGACACAAGAGATCTTTTTGATGCTATCTGAGACTCCGGGATCACTTATACCACCCAGTTTGCATTACAGAGAACCAGGCCCGGACTGACAGGCGGGAGGGGCGGGACTTCTCCCGGTGGGCTGGCCGGTGGAGGGGTGGGGGGGCCGCCCCCCGCCTCTCCCGCACTGCCTGCTGTTTAAAATTATTTTGTGGCTGCATTGCAGGCTATTGTGAGTCCCGGATATCAGATGACAGTCCAGACTCAGAGGGAGTGTGGGCGCCGGTTCACTGTAATCAATTGTCCTCTGATCTTTCAGATTCGGGGACGATTGAATGCGACCGCCCTGACTTCCGGGTCAGAGGACTCTGTAGTGATCAGGTCAGCTGATCACACTACAGGGCATATTTAGTAATCCTGCAGGGCAGTCAGTAATGAGGGCAATCTGGCCTGTTGTTTTTTGGCCCGCGACTGTGGGTGCCCATGGCCAGATTGCCCTCACCTGTCAGGCACCGGCAGGGAGCGATGCTGCACAGCAGAGCACAGCACAGCACAGCACAGGCAGCGTAGCCGCAGCAGGGGAATCCCTCGGCGGCTAGAATGTAGTTGCTCCTCTAAGGTGATGACGTGTCAGGAAGGGGCGGGGCTTCCCCCTCCAGTGAGGAGCTGAACTTCCATCACCAGTGCTCAGCGTTGTGCTGTGGCTGCTGGAGCTGAGGAGCTGTGGAGAGATCACACTGAGGGGCTGCACCAAGGAGAGAGGGGCTAAGGGTGAGTAATGTGAGGTGGTGTGTGGTGCTTTGGGGGCGCTGGATGTTCCTACATGGGGGGCTGCATATTGGAAAATTGTACACAGAAGGTGCTGCAAATTGGGGGATTGTATAGGGAAGGTGTGATTTTTACATACATGGGGCTGAATGGGGAAAGGGGTGAACTCTTATGTATGAGGCTATGCACTGGGAGGCTGTGCAGGAAAGGGGGTGATGTTACAGGTGCTGGGGGGCTTCATGCATGGGGCTGCATGATGAAGGGGTGATGTTGCGTGCTGGGGGGCTGCCTGTGTGGTGATGGGGATGAAGCTACATGCAGAGGCCTGCATAGGGATTACGTTATATGCTGGGGGCTACGTTCTGGGGGGCTGCATGGGGAAGGGTTACAGTTACTTGTGTTGGGCTGCTTGAGGAAGTGGGTAATGTTATGTATGTGGGGAAAGCAGTGATGCTATGTATGTGGGGAAATCCTCCTCACCCCACAATTCATTACATAGACTGTCAGGCGATTGTGATCCGATCTTGCAATCAGATCACAGTTGCGGGGGGGAGGGGGCACTTTCCCCCTCTTCTCCGCTGCCTGTCTCTGCGTACATCACATTGCACTCTGATGACGTTCGAGTGCAGTGCGATATTTCACACAATCCCATAGACTTGTATGGGTGCGTGTGGGCTGAGAATCTACCAAACCCAGCATGCTGCGATTCTTTTCTCAGGCTAATATGGCATGGAAAATCAATCACAGATGACACTGCCCCATAGTTTTGCACTGGTGCGAGTGCAGTCCAATGTTTTATCAGATTGCACTCGTCTGTGCAAAACACAAGTAGAACAGAGGCCTTACTGTGGTCCGCAATATGATGATGACCGATAACTCCCAAGTATCTCTTTACCATTGTTAAATGGAATCTGTCACCAGGTTTTTGCTCCCCCATCTGAAAGCAGAATAACATAGGGGCAGAGACCCTGATTCCAGCGATGTGTCACTTACTGAACTGTCTGCTGTCTCCTGTGCTGCAGATCTACCGTAGCAGTTATACAGAGCTCATGAATATGCAGGACTACCTGGCAGCACGCAAAGTCATCCTCTAATGATAATCTACTGCTGATTAATTACTGATTTTATCAAAACTACATTAAGCAGCCCAGTAAGTGACACATCGCTGGAATCAGGGTCTCTGCCCCTACATTATGCTGCTCTTGGATTAGGTACAAACACCTGGTGAAAGATTCCCTTTAAGGATGTACTGGAAGTTGTAGCCTCATGTAATACAAATGTACAGTATATGAGTCTGACCTGACATTACAATTGATGTACCATATACTGCTTGTGGTTCTGCTGATGTATTTCTGTATTGATACTATTTATGAACTGATGGGGCTATATAGATGTATTTCTGTACTGCTTGTGGTTCTGATGATGAATCTCTTTACTGCTTGTGGTTCTGATGATGAATCTCTTTACTGCTTGTGGGTCTATGATGAATTTCTGTTGGTTCTGATGATGAATTTCTGTATTTCTAGTGGTTGTGATGCTGTGTTTCTGTACTGATGGGGGTTCTAATTATGTACCTCTAGTGGTTCTGGTGCTGTTATTAATTCTGATCCTGTACACAAGTAACAATTCATAAATTGTAATATTGATGACCTATGTTTAGAATAGGTCATCAATGTCTGATCTGCCTGGGTCTGGGACCCCCGCTGATCAGCTGCTGTTGGTGCATGTGGTCGGAAATGCTTACTTCCGGATCTGATTCGTCTTCTGATAGTGACCGTGGCCAGGTACTTCACATTTTCCTCATTGATTTGAATAGGAGACTGCAGCTGCTATCAGAAGACGGACCAGATTCGGAACTGAGCACTTCCAGTCACCTGCTGGCACCTAGAACAGGCGATTGGCAGGGGTACCAAGTGCTGGACCCTGGCCGATCAGACATTGTTGACCTATCCTAAGGATACACCATCAATGTTAAAGTAGTGGACAACCTCTATAATAAAGTCTTGTGCCATCTGACAAGTTAAGGGTTACTATGTTTTCATTTATGTTTAGAGCGTTAAAGGGGTTGTCCAAGTTTGTGATAAGTCTGCAGTCACTCCATGTGTCACTTTATGTGACTGCAGACGTCTGAGTTCTCAGTGCGCACACTGTATGCTGTTAGTATTCTCTGCTGCCGGCAGTGAGAGTGGGAGGTCACAAAACCACAAGTATGCGATTTACATACACGTCGTCACGTGCTGACTAGACATGGATGGCCTGGCTCAATAAAAATGAATAGAGGCCGGACACGTCTAGTCAGAATGTGGCCAGAGGTATACAAATGGCATACTTGTGCTCATATGACGTCCACTCCCACCACTGGCTCCGGAGAATCCTAGAAGTGTGCAGTGCAAGTGCTGTGAGAATTCAGAAGCCTGCAGTCACACAAAGTGACACCTAGTGACTGCAGACTTTCATCTCAAACCTGGACAAGTCCTTTAATTATAAAATTAAGCACTGTAACCCAATCCTGACATCGTGTAATATACTCCCTGTCAGGATTCAGCTCTGCTCGATACTTCCAGCAGTCAGCACATGGCCACTCCACTCATATGTGATTTTAATACTTGCATCTGACAACTAGCTTTTCTTCCTACGTTCTTCATTGAACATTAAGAGAATTATTAAGAGCAGTTTGTCATCATGTAACTAAGTGTGCAAATCACATATGAGTGACTGGTCACATGATGACTACCTAAACCGCTTGGTGGTGGTGGGGGGGGGGGGGGCGCCAAACTGAATAGTTGCCCCGGGTGCTGGAAAGCCTAGATACACCTCTGCATATGGTCATTCGTGTATTTTTCATAGTAGTTTCCATGGTGGGATCTGCCCCTTAAAAATTTCTTTGCATATTCCCTAAGTGGTATGTGTCCAAAATTATCACCAGTGAAAACAACATCGTCCCTGATCACCTATCTGTAGAATAGGTCATCAATATTAGTTCAGGGGGATCTGATTTTGTATCCCTGCCCATCAGCTATATGATGATGACGCAGCATTATGTGGAGAGCGGCATCCTCTTCATTATCTGCGAGACACAGCTCTGTAGGGAAAATAGCGGCTTCACCAGGTCCTGCTACTAAGAGCAATAACAGCTACAGCCTGAGCTGTAATACTGGACGCAGCCGTGACTGCATGTTATATGGTCGTGTTACACAATCTACAAGTGCACAAAGATAATACACATTCACCACACGAAAAGTGGGCCCATGTACCCCCAAATGCCAGGGCTGAATTATATTCCCAGTCCGGCCCTGCAGAGAACCTTCAGTTTGTCTCTATGACTATAAAATATTCATAAATAACCTAATATCCCTTCCCATGGTTCTTAAGGCCACTTTACACACAGAGATAAATCTTTGGCAGATCTGTGGTTGCAGTGAAATCATGGACACATTGTTCCATTTGTACACAGCCACAAACCTGGCACTGATTGTCCACAATTTCACTGCCACCACAGATCTACCACAGATCTGCCGCAGATTTATCTGTGTGTGACAGGGCCTTTAGAGTTCTCTGTGTTTTAGTCCTATTGCTCATCCAATCCTACTTGATATCTGATTTTTTGTTCTTCCTCCCCTTCCTTGGTATTCTTTGTCCATCCTTCCTCTTTTCTTTCTCTTCTTATTTCATTGTGTCATTATTGTTGACCATTTTCTTTCCAAATTTCCAAATAATGATCTATAAAACTTTTTTTGCAACTTAACACTCTTGATAAAACTGCTCATCTTCCCATGCACGGTCTTACATTTCTGTGTCTTGCCTATGTTTCTATTATATTTGTCATATTGGTGCTGTTTTATCGTGTTCAATTTTCACATTCTGCCCATTGTTTCTCGATATTTAAGCATACTATAATCCCTCATTAATATTAGTTTTTCTCACTAACACTTTAATTTTTAATGTAAAAACAGAGGAACTTACAAGATAAAAAATGTTGAGACTCGGGTCCAAAGTCACGGTGAGCGTCCTGCAGCTGCCGGAGACGTTCTGTAACTGAAGTCTGCAGGACAATAATGCGAGGTTTCATTTATTCCATGTTCACAAATACATGTTAAAGATTTTAAAAAAATGGCTAATCATAAAATAGAATTGAACAAACAAATTTTATGCACTTATGTTTGAAACATTGCCACTGATTCATGGTGGACAATAATTAAACAATACTGTATATACCCTACTTTATTTTATTTAATTAAAGGGAACCTGTCACATTCCCAAATGCTAATCTGCAGATATGGGCTTAATCTGAAGGTTAATATCATTCCAAAGCACCGCGGGTGGGGAACTAAAAATCCAACTACCGGGAAAAAATTAACTTTATTCCTCCTGGCAGCCTCTGGCTTTCAGTCATAAAGATGCGGCCGGCACGGCTTCAGTCACCACTCAGCATAAAATGAGTGGAAGCTGTAACCACACCCTGACATTGATTGACAACTGGCTCAGCATAGCATCAGTACAGAACCAGCTATCAGTCAGTGCTGGGGAGTGGTTACAGCCACCGCTCACTATGTGCTGAGCAGTGACTCCGGCCGCACCTCTATAACTGAAATCTGGAGGCTGCCAGGAGGAATAAAGAGTTCATTTCCTCCCGGTAGCCAGATTTTTAGTGCAGCAGCCATGCAACTTTGGAACACTATTAAAATACAGATTACACCCATATCTGCAGATTAATAGCATTTGTGGACGTGACAGGTTCCCTTTAAAGAGGACCTGCCACCACGTCAAAAGTGATCAGATTTTGCTTTTATATGCTTTTATTTTATTTTCACTATATATATATATATATATATATATATATATATATATATATAGTACAGACCAAAAGTTTGGACACACCTTCTCATTCAAACAGTTTTTTTATTTTCATGACTCTGAAAATTGTAGATTCACATTGAAGGCATCAAAACTATTAATTAACACATGTGGAATGAAACAACTGAAAATATGTCTTATATTCTAGGTTCTTCAAAGTATCCACCTTTTGCTTTGATTACTGCTTTGCACACTCTTGGCATTCTCTTGATGAGCTTCAATAGGTAGTCACCGGAAATGGTCCTCCAACAGTCTTGAAGGAGTTCCCAGAGATACTTAGCACTTGTTGGCTCTTTTGCCTTCACTCTGCGGTCCAGCTCACACCAAACCATCTCGATTGGGTTCAGGTCTGGTGACTGTGGAGGCCAGGTCATCTGGCGTAGCACCCCATCACTCTCCTTCTTAGTCAAATAGCCCTTACACAGCCTGGAGGTGTGTTTGGTGTCATTGTCCTGTTGAAAAATAAATGATGGTCGAACTAAATGCAAACCGGATGGAATAGCATGCCGCTGCAAGATGCTATCGTAGCCATGGTTCAGTATGCCTTCAATTTTGAATAAATCCCCCAACAGTGTCACCAGCAAAGCACCCCCACACCATCACACCTCCTCCTCCATGCTTCATGGTGGGAACCAGGCATGTAGAGTTCATCCGTTCACATTTTCTGCGTCGCACAAAGACACGGTGGTTGGATCCAAAGATCTCAAATTTGGACTCATCAGACCAAAGCACAGATATCCACTGGTCTAATGTCCATTCCTTGTGTTCTTTAGCCCAAACAAGTCTCTTCTGCTTGTTGCCTGTCCTTAGCAGTGGTTTCCTAGCAGCTATTTTACCATGAAGGCCTGCTGCACAAAGTCTTCTCTTAACAGTTGTTCTAGAGATGTGTCTGAAGCTAGAACTCTGTGTGGCATTGACCTGATCTCTAATCTGAGCTGCTGTTATCCTGCAATTTCTGAGGCTGGTGACTCGGATAAACTTATCCTCCGCAGCAGAGGTGACTCTGGTCTACCTTTGCTGGGGCGGTCCTCATGTGAGCCAGTTTCTTTGTAGCGTTTGATGGTTTTTGCCACTGCACTTGGGGACACTTTCAAAGTTTTCTCAATTTTTCAGACTGACTGACCTTCATTTCTTAAAGTAATGATGGCCACTCGTTTTTCTTTACTTAGCTGCTTTTTTCTTGCCATAATACAAATTCTAACAGTCTATTCAGTAGGACTATCAGCTGTGTATCCACCAGACTTCTGTACAACACAACTGATGGTCCCAACCCCATTTATAAGGCAAGAAATCCCACTTATTAAACCTGACAGGGCACACCTGTGAAGTGAGAACCATTTCCGGTGACTACCTCTTGAAGTTCATCAAGAGAATGCCAAGAGTGTGCAAAGCAGTAATCAAAGCAAAAGGTGGCTACTTTGAAGAACCTAGAATACAAGACATATTTTCAGTTGTTTCACACTTTTTTGTTAAGTATTTCATTCCACATGTGTTAATTCATAGTTTTGATGCCTTCAATGTGAATCTACAATTTTCAGAGTCATGAAAATAAAGAAAACTCTTTGAATGAGAAGGTGTGTCCAAACGTTTGGTCTGTGATATATATATATATATATATATATATATATATATATATATGTCTATATATATATATATATATATATATATATATATATATATATATATATATATATATATATATATATATATAAACACTATACAGTGCCTACAAGTAGTATTCAACCCCCTGCAGATTTAGCAGGTTTACGCATTCGGAACTTGGCATTGTGACATTTGGACTGTAGATCAGCCTGGAAGTGTGAAATGCACTGTAGCAAAAAAGAATGTTAATTCTTTTTTTATTTTTTTTTTACATTGTGAAAAGTTTATTCAGAGGGTCATTTATTATTCAACCCCTCAAACCACAAGAATTCTGTTTGGTTCCCCTAAAGTATTAAGAAGTATTTCAGGCACAAAGAACAATGAGCTTCACATGTTTGGATTAATTATCTCTTTTTCCAGCCTTTTCTGACTAATTAAGACCCTCCCCAAACTTGTGAACAGCACTCATACTTGGTCAACATGGGAAAGACAAAGGAGCATTCCAAGGCCATCAGAGACAAGATCGTGGAGGGTCACAAGGCTGGCAAGGGGTACAAAACCCTTTCCAAGGAGTTGGGCCTACCTGTCTCCACTGTTGGGAGCATCATCGGGAAGTGGAAGGCTTATGGAACTACTGTTAGCCTTCCACGGCCTGGACAGCCTTTGAAAGTTTCCACCCGTGCCGAGGCCAGGCTTGTCTGAAGAGTCAAGGCTAACCCAAGGACAACAAGGAAGGAGCTCCGGGAAGATCTCATGGCAGTGGGGACATTGGTTTCAGTCAATACCATAAGTAACGTACTCCACCGCAATGGTCTCCGTTCCAGACGAGCCCGTAAGGTACCTTTACTTTTAAAGCGTCATGTCAAGGCTCGTCTACAGTTTGCTCATGATCACTTGGAGGACTCTGAGACAGACTGGTTCAAGGTTCTCTGGTCTGATGAGACCAAGATCGAGATCTTTGGTGCCAACCACACACGTGACATTTCGAGACTGGATGGCACTGCATACGACCCCAAGAATACCATCCCTACAGTCAAGCATGGTTGTGGCAGCATTATGCTGTGGGGCTGTTTCTCAGCCAAGGGGCCTGGCCATCTGGTCCGCATCCATGGGAAGATGGATAGCACGGCCTACCTGGAGATTTTGGCCAAGAACCTCCGCTCCTCCATCAAGGATCTTAAGATGGGTCGTCATTTCATCTTCCAACAAGACAATGACCCAAAGCACACAGCCAAGAAAACCAAGGCCTGGTTCAAGAGGGAAAAAATCAAGGTGTTGCAGTGGCCTAGTCAGTCTCCTGACCTTAACCCAATTGAAAACTTGTGGAAGGAGCTCAAGATTAAAGTCCACATGAGACACCCAAAGAACCTAGATAACTTGGAGAAGATCTGCATGGAGGAGAGGGCCAAGATAACTCCAGAGACCTGTGCTGGCCTGATCAGGTCTTATAAAAGACGATTATTAGCTGTAATTGCAAACAAGGGTTATTCCACAAAATATTAAACCTAGGGGTTGAATAATAATTGACCCACACTTTTATGTTGAAAATTTATTAAAATTTAACTGAGCAACATAACTTGTTGGTTTGTAAGATTTATGCATCTGTTAATAAATCCTGCTCTTGTTTGAAGTTTGCAGGCTCTAACTTATTTGCATCTTATCAAACCTGCTAAATCTTCAGGGGGTTGAATACTACTTGTAGGCACTGTATATATCTCGTATACTGTTTATTTATTTCTTTATTTTTTTAATCTGCTAAACAGTTCCGTACCTTTTATTTGGCTCATATTGTCGTGTTCTTTATTTAATGGATGTGGCTCATAGAATTCGATGGGGTCATGTCTATAGGCTGCACTGCATTATTACCCTGAGAACATCGCCCCTTTGGTAAACAGCCTAAAAAGGAGCACTAAACAAAGAGGCTCCTCATATCTCCAGAACCATGCGGTGGATTTGTAAAGCGAAAAAAGTGGAATACTCAGGGGAGAAGAGGGAATAAAATAAGAGCAAAAATGGCCACTTTTGACCTGGTGACAAATCCTATAGATAAGGGTAATAGATAGAACAGATAAGTCATAAAAACGCAAAAAAATATATATATTTGTTACTACCGCATAAAAACTACAAAGAAAATTGTTTAAAAGGGAAGTCAACCTATTGTCCGGGACATTTTTTTTCAAGGTATGTATTTTGGGCTAAAAATTGCCTCTGTGTTGTACTGTCAATTGCCAGATTCAGAATGAGTTAAAACAAGAATCTCTTTTTAGAAAGGAAAGAAAGGGAAAAAGAAAGAAAGAAAGAGCGAGAAATAAATAAAAGGAGGAAAAAAGAAAGGAAGGGAGAAAGAAAGGAAAGAAAAAAAGAAAAAAAGGGAGAAAGAGAGAAAGAAAGGGAGAAAGAAACAAAGAAAAAAGAAAGAAAGAAAAAAAAAGAAAGAAAAAAAAGAACAAAAGAAAGGGAGAAAGAAAGAAAGAAAGGGACGAAAGAAAGAAATAAGTTGGAGAAAGGAAAGAAAAAGGGAAAGAGAAAGAAAGGGAGGAAGAGAGAAAGAGTAGATAGAAAATGAGAAAGAAAGGAATGAAAAGAAGGAAAGAAAGAAAGGAGATATAAGAAAGAGAGAAAGAAAGACAAGAAGAAAGGACAGGGAGAAGGAAAGAAAGGAAAGAAAGGAAAGAGAAAGAAAGAAAGAAAGAAAGAAAGAAAGAAAGAAAGAAAGAGAAAGAAAGAAAGAAATTGATATAGAAGGGTTAATAGTTTCTCTATTTCTTCATTAAAGATTTATTGTTATTAGTAAGTATATCTGATGGTAGTTCATAGTCATAGAGCCTTCGGAATAAGAGACAAGATCAAGGATTATTATTGTCTCTAAATGTTCTTCTTGTCTTCTTCTTATCTCATATGCACGACTCTACATTTTTGTTTTGCTAAAACTTAAAGGTCATATGAGCAACTTGTAAAGTCCAGCTAAAAGCCTTATTTGCAAAATCACATTGATCTGTAAATGGTAAAAATAAACTGTACGTTGGTTAAATAAACAGAAGAAATTGATCATGCCCACATGGATGCTGGTCTTTTCTCTCCGAGCGCTCGATCTGGATTAAGGTCTGAAGAGGCCTAATTCAGAGGACCTCACTGGTGATCCCATAAGCTGACTTGTGACAAAACAGAACAGCTACAACAGTTTTTGGCGCCCAACGTGGGGCCGTGGCCAACCAGCCTATTCGGAAGAAGTTTTGGGGACTCTTGAGACAGTAAAAATTTCAGCTGCAGCAAGGTGAGAAGCTTTATTCTTACACTTCATTTCACTCTCTCTGATTTCCCGAATATTCTGGGTAAGGCTGTACACACGGTTCAAGAACTCTGGCATCACCAGTGAGTATTGTTTTTTTTTCATGCATGTCTGAATGAGAGTTGAAATATAGAGTAATAAGATAATCTGTTGTCCGTCCATTAACTGATTGCATAGAGTGCATAGCACGGAATTTGGGACAGTCTCTGTATTTGCTTTTGCATTTGCATTTGCTGTGTTGCTGTGTTTTGTGTTTTACTTTGGCCATCTTTGCATCTTTGATGGGCAATACACTGGTCTAGGGATTTGTGTTCATAAGTGGTTTCATATTAATGCCTAGATAAAGTAGGCAGGCAATAGGTTGTTGTATATTGATGAGAAGCCTCTGAATAATAAAGTGACAAGTAATTGAGATAAGAGACTTGGTGAAATAATATGTATGTATAAGTCTAATGCTTATAGGTCATACTGTGGACTGTGAAAAGATGTTCCGGTTATGAAATGTCACAGGGCATAGCCATATAGAGTATTTGAGTGGATACCTGACATGTGTATTTTTTTTTTTTTTTTTCCCATCAGTGTCAAGAGCGGTTTAGATAATTTTATTTGCATGTGAGGTTAACCCTTGGAAGGTATATTGTTACATATGCTTCTGGAATCAATGAATGAGTAGGACAAGTGGTCCTGGGATCTGTCCTTATAGTGAGATATTGTGTGTTTCTTCCCCTCAAAATGGGGATGAAGGTTTTATAGCAAAGTAGAATATTAGTGCTGTGAAGGTATATAAGTAGTCTCAATTTTCTGCTAGGATTGTGTATTATACCAGTGGGTATTAGGGATGTTTTGGGAAAACTGAATCTGGATCTGGACAAAGAATTCTTTTTGAGATAACACTCTTGCTAAACAAACTGTGCGCTACTGACATTCTGTTGGGAGGGGTCAAGTGAACAGCTGCGCGATTTTCTGCCCTCTGTGAGAAGTCAGCTCTGAGGATTGTATTGGTTTAACTCTAGTTTACGTTCGTTGCTGGAATACTTTGTAAAGGACCAGCATGGAGTACCCAACTGCACATCAGGTCTAAGTGGATTAGAGAGCATTGTGGCCTTCCCACTTACATGGAGGTGGTCTAGCAGGTGAGAGGACTATCACACCTGGTCCTTCCTGCTTTAGTCATCTGGTCTATTGGGTGAGAGGTGTTTTTTTAACCCTTCCCAATACGCCCTACAAGTGTAGCAGGTGAGAGTGAATGCTGATTGAGCCTTCTTGCTACCACTTGAGAGCCCATTCTGACTTGCCAGGAGACGTGTGGCCTGTTAAAAAGGTTCAGGGACACTGAGAGGGCATTTGCAGAAAGGTGGGCTGTGGGAATAAGTTGAAGCCATGGGCAACTTGTTCAGTGTGCAGCGTGGGGCTCCAGCAGGATCCAAAACAGCCAAACAGATAGTGCAAGAAAGGGAAGGCAAAGAAGCAGTGAAAAATGTCAGACCGATACTCAAAAAGGCAGACATGCCAGAGTACGGATGTTTGGATGTTGAGAAATGGCACAGATTCAGGGAAGAAAAGAGAGGTTGGATAAAAGATAAGAGGGTAGAGCAACAAGTAAATAAATGGTGTCGTGTGGCTGAAGAGGTGCAGCATTGTGGATATAAAGAGACCACAGCGGGAGATAAGGTGTATTATGAATGTTTTAATGCACCAAAAGCAGGAATTGTGACTGCTACCGCCCCCCCTTCACATAAGCAGAAACCCAGACCAGATGAATGGACTTGTAAACATTGTAGTCAGAGAAACCCAGACTGGAGAGGTACTTGTGCTACGTGTAATGTTACTCGCCCTAAGCAGATTGCACTAAATCCTGTTCGAACCAGATCATATGTGATGACAGAGGACGCTGACTCTGAGACAGAGGTAGTGAAGGAATTGAGTTTTACGGAGGAAGCTGACTTGTGACAAAACAGAACAGCTACAACAAAAGAAAGAAAAAAGAAAGAAAGAAAGACATAAAGGGAGAAACAGATTAAGAGAGAAGAGAGAAAAAAAGAGAGAAATAAAGAAAGGAAGGAAAAAAAGAAAGGAAAGCAAGAGAGAAAGAAAGGGAGAGAGAAAGAATGAAAGGGAGAAAGAGGAGACAAAGAAAATGAGAAAGAAAGGAACGAAAGAAAAAAAGAAAGAGAGAAACAAAGAAAGGGACAAAGGAAAGGGAGAAAGAAAGGGAGAAAGAGATGAAGAGAGAACAAAAGAAAGAAAGAATTGAACTACTCCTTTAACAGTCATTACCCCGATTGCCCATTGTGTGCAGTAGCTAGGTGCGGCGCTCACTGGATATTTTTTGTATATACCTGCAGCTGTTTCCACCGACTGTTCATTTGCTCCAGCTCACGAGCATTTTCCATGGAGAGGTGGACATCACACAGGGCAAGCTGATGAGCAAGGTCATTTGCCATCTTGTTTGTGTCTTTAATAGGACTTATCTCTTCCTTAAATAGCTAAAGAATAATTAACATATATTGTCACAGACTGCTGATTCTGCACACAATATCACACAGACAGGACACCATGGTCTTTTACCTTCGTAGCCTGGATGTGCTCCGGCAAGGAATCTATAAACAAGTCTCCTATAGGCTCCCAAGTTGTCTGCACACTCTCCGCCTGGCTTAGTGCATCTGTAGCTTCTTTCATTGACACTCCCAAATCCCGAAGCTGCTCTAGTGTTCTTTCCAGATGACGGTGCTGGTCTAAACTGCGCGCAGTCAGCCTATCCCACAGTTCACTAGCCACACTGGCTTGTTTCCACAGTAAGCGACTAAGACTCTGAGATCGGCTCCTAGGTGAGGCATCTGGAAAAGTTTTAAAAGAAATTATATTCTCATAATTGAATTTTTGGGATTTGCAGTAACAGATTCACATTAATTAAGCTGCTAAACAGAAATTACTCTCCTGTGACATGCGAATAAGCGAGTTCAAATTAAAGAGGGCCACCACCGTAGCACCGGCGTCCCTGCAGAGACGCTGACTTACTCATGGCCATGGCCGGGTTGCTTCCTCCCTCGCTGCCCTGGTATGCTATTTCCAGGAATGCCTCTCAGTCTATGGCTGAGAGGCACTATGTACTTAAGGCACCCTCCCATTAGGGGAGGTGCCTGCGCCAACGTCCCTAGTTAGTTTGGCTACCAGTCTGCTAGCTAGTTGTCGATCCCATTATCCCTATGTCAGTCACCTGTACCGGCCTTCTCATACCTATCTGTCCCTGCCGTGCCCACCATACCTGTCAATACCCACCTGTCTGTCTATCTCAGTCATCCTGTATCTCCTCCACCTGTGCCCATACCACTGTCCGTACCGGCCCTGGGGGTCAGCGGCCACAGTCCTGGTCACTGGCCTGGAGTGGAATCTGGCATCTGCCTTGTGGTAGGTGCCTAGTTAAGCCCTCCCACTAAAGTGCAAGCCCAGGTCCAGTAGGTCCACTAACTCCACTTGCTGCCCCTACACCGGCCAAGAGTATTACAACCACCCTTACCAAATGTTGCAGATTACAGCAGAACTGCCGGCTCCACAGATAGCTAGGGACAATTTACAGTATGTTAAAGGTAACACACTTTTTTTCTTAAATTATTTTATCACTAGTCTCCCAAAACGTATAAATCAACTTGTATTATCGTATTTAGGTTATCTTTTATATCTGAACATTGAACATTAACATTGACTCTTCAGCTAATTCATGTGATTTCATGGTGACTCCCTGAGAATTACATGCCTCTTTCTTCCCACCATCTCAATCACCAGAACTTCAGTGTGATGAATCTATATGGGCTGTACAACATACCTTTTCAACAAGGGGAGGACAGAAACTCCTATCGCAGTTAATAATGATGATTACACAGCTCCAGCCAATAGGTCATCAGTTAATTGTAATTGTTGCATGTCTGGCACCCAACACCCCACCTATCAGGTCCGGCTTCAGGCAGAAGTAAACAGTAAACAGCCCCTCAACAGTACAGCTTAGTTTAATGTGTAATGACTGCAATGGAGAACTGAAGCTTAGCTCTTATTCAAATTAATAAAAGCTGAGTGGCAGTTTTAGGCAATGGACACTACACAGCAAATAAAAACCACCCCTGCAGAAGCAGCTAACTCCAACCCTCGAGGACCAAGATAGAGAAATAAGAAGGCTCTCAGAAGTCTTCTATCCACTGCATAGCTGAGTGATCTTTCCTGATACTCCTCATCCTCACAGGAAGGCTCAGGTCACATGAGCATATAAAAAAAAATAGTCTGATTTTCATCCAGAAAAAAACTGATGAATTTTCATCTACCATATTATTCTGACTATAAGACACACTTTTTCCCCATGAAATTTGGGAGGAAAGTGGAGGTGCTTCTTAAAATCCAAAATGTACTTGGCTGGCTTGCTGTGGGTGGGGGCCATGGTGAAGTGAGGTCAGAGGAGGCAGAAGCAGGGTCGCCGCTGCAGGAATCCGGTGGCAGGAGGAGTGGAGCGATCATGTGTGTCCGCCATTAAAGAGAATGAATATTCACTGTTCCCTATACCCATAATCCCTTCCATCTCTTGGCAGTGAGATCAGGGTCAATAATATTAAATGACAGTGAAGATTTTTGCTATCACTGCTACTGGAGCCGAAAGGCAGGATTATGGGACTAGGGAACAGTGAATATTCATTTTGGATTAGTCAGCAGCTGAAGTGTGACTGTGGGAGCATGGCAGTGATGCCATGTGCTGCCCGTCGCTTACATATCAAAGTCAGTTGCAGGCGGAGGGAAGATGAGTGGAATCATTTATATATTTTTATATGTTTAATAAAAAGCGGCATAATGGGAGGCACATATACCAGGATGGGCCTATGTAAACCAGGATGGGGGACATATATACCAGGATGGGCAATAGATACCACGATGGTGAGTTAATATACCAGGAGGGCTTAGAATGGGGATCATATATACCAGGGTGGGAGACATATATACCAGAGTGGGAGACATATATACCAGGATGGTGGATTTATATATATACCAGGATGAGCCCAGGATAGGGAACATATACATCAAGATGAGCCCAAGATGGGGGCCATAAATACCAGGATGGGGGTTAATATACCAGGAGGGCTTAGAATGGGGATCATATATACCAGGATGGTGGATATATATATATATATATATATGTATATATATATATATATATATATACCACGATGAGCCCAGGATAGGGAACATATACATCAAGATTAGCCCAAGATTGGGGACATATATATCAGGAAGGGGCCCAGGGTAAAGAATATTAGTATAGAATTGGGTACATTACCCCCATAACAGTGCGTCATGACCACAGTCTTTGTTTCATTTTTTTTGCCTCTAAAACCAAGTTATGTGTTATGCTATGTGTGCAAGTTGCAGATATGGTGCGTTTTTGTGCCATGTATTTTTCTTAAAGGGAACCTGTCAGCAGAAATTTTGCACTAAACCTAAAAGATTCCCCTTCTGCAGCTCGTGGGCTGCATTCTAGCAAGGTTCTTGTTGTTATTGTGCCCCCTTTTAGACCAAAATAAATACTTTATAAAGTGGTACCTTTTCCTATGTAAATCTTGTTAATGGTACACGGGGGCGGGCTGTCTGGTGTCCGTTATCCTGCCTCCTGCTGCTTTACGCCGTCCCCCATCGCTCAATTTCATACTTCAGGACGCCGCCCAGTGTGCCCGAGGTCTCGCGCATGCGCCATGCCACTCTAGCGGGACTACACAGTGTGACCGCTGGTGACGTGTTGCGCAGGCGTGAGATTATGGGCGGCGCTGTGATTTTCATCAGCAAGTACCCGCCCATAATCTCGTGCCCGCTCATTCCCCTCTGCCTCCATCGTTTTGTGCAAGTGCTGGCCAGATGAATCCACGTCACCTATTAACAAGATGGGAAAGAGGTGACGTGGGGTCATCTGGCCAGCGCTTGCGGAGAACGGTGGAGGCAGAGGGGAAAGCGCGGGCACGAGATTATGGGCGGGTACTTGCTGATGAAAATCACAGCGCCGCCCATAATCTCACGCCTGCACAACACGTCACCAACGGTCACATTGTGCAGTCCCGCTAGAGTGTCACAGCGCATGCGCGAGAGGTCCGGCGCACTGGGCGGCGTCCTGAAGTATGAAATTGAGCGATGGGGGACGGCGTAAAGCAGCAGGAGGCAGAATAACGGACACCAGACAGCCCGCCCCGTAATAGGATTAACAAGAATTACATAGGAAAAGGTACCACTTTATAAAGTATTTATTTTGGTCTAAAATGGGGCACAATAACAATAGGAACCTTGCTAGAATGCAGCCCAGGAGCTGCAGAAGGGGAATCTTTTAGGTTTAGTGCAAAATTTCTGCTGACAGGTTCCCTTTAATGAAGTCAATGGGTGGAAGGGCTAAAAAAGGCAGGCAAAACGCACCAACAATTGACATTATTTTCTGCCCCAAATCTGCAAAGAAAAAATAAGCAACGTGCGCACAGCGCTTCAGAATTCTCATTGACTTTGCTGGCATAGCTGGCATAAAGATAGGCATGAAGAATTGTGTCAAAATCTGCACTGCGCACACACAGTCTTATGGGCCGGTACATCTTACTAGTCCGAAAAATACGGTAAATTGTCATCGTTACGGCATCGACTTTTATACATCAGCGGTGAATAACATGTACAAGACCAAAACAGTTTCAAAGGTTAATAGTAGTAATATATACATAAAAATAGGATGCTGTGCAGAAGATCCGTATGGGATCCAATATCTAAACAGCCCTGTTGAATAACATTGCTCCACAATGTGGTGTAATACTGCAGTTTGTTAAAAAAAACTCCAGAAAGACACATATTTAAAGTTACTAACCTTTGGCTAATGTAGACGTGTCCTCTTCTATTTCCTGAAAAGGATGCTGTGTGAGGAAAGCTTGAGCAGATTCAAGTACAGAATATATGTACGGACCTCGAGACTTCACCTCTTCCATAAAAAGCTGTGGATAGGGGGAAAAAAACCCAAAATGATAAAGTATTTAGAAAATATTGTGTGTGAAGGTCCAGTGGCACTTCAGAAGTAATAAGATTTTCTTTATAGCTTTACTGCTCTCGCAGCTTGTTCACCTTGCATCTTGTTACACAATTTTTTCCAGTAGAAAAATGCGGAAAAAAAATGTATTCTACTCTGGCCTGCCTGGTGGAAAGAGCTGCTGGGGAATTTTCCTGTGCCCATCCATCTGCTACTTTGGAGTCTGTTTTCTGCCAAGGAGTTTGGTATTTGTATCTTTCTGTTTATCCCCCTGTCTGTCTTACGTTACCTTGTGTCTTGTTAGTGCAGAGGTGGGGTCTAGTGAACCTCACCTACCCTTCACTAGCAAGGGCATCTATAGGGTTGTCCCAGGGTCTCAGGTTCCTGCTCGGCAACAGTTACAGAGACTGTATAGGGACTGGCTAGAAGAGTAGGTACTGCTGCAGTTGAGGATAGGAGGTGTCCCATCTACCCCTCTCACTAGTTCCAGGGCCCCCTGCTGTAATTGTGTCTTCAGTGTCCCCCTTATTTGTTGAGTTTTTGTAGTGCGTCAGATGCCCGTCGGTCTGAATGCATGTGTCACACGGTACATACGGACATCTCCTACTCTATGCGTGACAAATACAAGTCAATGGTAAGGCCAAAAAAAAGGTTAGAAGGTATCCAAATATTTTTTTGACGGTGCGTGTGTGGGTATGTGTGTGTTTCTGAAATAACTGATGTTAGCTTTAAAAAAAAAAATAAATCTGTAGAGATATCAATAAACATAAGGAAAAGACTGAAAAGTAAGCTGAAAAAATGTGCAAAAAATGTATGTATGTATATATATATATATATATATATATGATAAGATATAATATAAAGTAATGTTATGTGGGAAAGTAATATAAAATATAGAAATGCATAAGATGAAGTGTAAAGTATGGATGTAGCAGTGCTGGTAGTGATATAACATAGGATATTATGATAGGTTGCTTGGCCACTGGCTGCATCGGATGTGACAGTTGGCAGTTGGGATTGGCCCATGGTGGAGGAGCTTGTGCTGAGGACAGACTCCATCTAAAGGCCGCTTTACATGCTGCAATCTCGCTAGTGAGACCGCTAACGTGCGTACCGCCCCCATCGGTTGTGTGTCACGGGCAAATTGCTGCCCGTGGCGGACAATATCTCTCGGACCCATCACACTACTTACCTGCATAGCAACGTCGCTGTGACCGGCGAACCACCTCCATTCTAAGGGGGCGGTTCGTTCGGCGTCACAGCGACGTCACTAAGCGGCTGCCCAATAAAAGCGGAGGGGCGGAGATGAGCAGGACGTAACATCCCACCCACCTCCTTCCTTCCTCATTGCCGGCGGCCGCAGGTAAGGTGAGGTTCCTCGTTCCTGCAGTTTCACACATAGCGATGTGTGCTGCCGCAGGAACGACGAACAACATCATACCTGCAGCAGCAACGATATTTGGGAACTGGACAGCATGTCAACGATCAACGATAAGGTTAGTAATTTTGCTCGTTAGCGGTCGCTCGTACGTGTCACACGCAACGACGTCGCTAACGAGGCCGGATGTGTGTCACGAATTCCGTGACCCCAACGTCATCGCGTTAGCGATGTCGTTGCGTGTAATGCGGCCTTAAGGGTATGTGCATTATGATCAGGACCTGCTGCGTCTTGGACGCGGTGGGTCCTGACCTGCGGGGCCGCAAGTCTCCTCTGCAGGAGACCTCAACTGCTCGTTCCCACGATCCGGGCTCGGGTAGTTGTGGTCTCTCGCTGTGTTCTCCCTGCGAAGAACAATCGCATCTCCGGAGCTCAAGAACCCACCATGCAGGTCAGTTTTTACTGCAGGAAAAACAAGCACAGTGGGCATGGGATTTCTAGAAATTTCATCCACTGTACTTGTACTATACAATGCAACATTTTGCATGCAGCAAAAACGCTATGAACCCTGATCGTGGGCATGCACCCTTACCGTTCAGTTGGGGAAAGGATAGAGTTGAGTGCGGACGTAGGGGTCCGTCAGGTCGTTTTGGTCGCATTCTTTTGGTGACTCATGGTGGCTGTAACGTTGAGACCACAAAAGAGTAGCGCAAGAAAACATATGGACACATGGAGGGTGGTTGTAACCAAAACAAAAACCAGTAGACAATCTAGGACTGGTTGAAGGTCGTAATACCCCTTGTGGGTAGGGTCTGGAGTTGATTGCAACACATATATGCAGTCCAGTATGGGGATATTCAAGAGTGTCGCTACTCCCTGTTGCTGGGAGGACACAGAACTGCACGGGAACTAGAATGACTATCAAGGACGGCTCCAATGTGCTAGGTCGGGCTGTGACAGGCTGACAGGGGAACATCCACAATAATAACAGCAGCTGAGGTGAACTTGAAGGAAATGCGTCTGTTGATGCTTAATACTAGTGAAATGGCCAGTACTTTTTTTGTAAAGTTGCCATCCAGAAACTGTGTAGTTAAGAACTGTTGATTAATAAGTACTTAGCTGCACAGATGTGGGCATATAACAACAGGGTACTGTCACCATGACATTGGGATAGTGGGGAACTCAAGTTAGGGGCCCTGTGCTATCCCTATTCTCAGGTATACTCCCAATGGTGGGGATGCGTGAGTCTCCTTCCTGACCCTGCTTCCTGACCAGTCCTGATCTTTTTCCCCCTCACCCCAGAGAGGGACGGGACAGGAGTTTAATAAAACTCACAGATATAGTCAGACAAGGGGAAAAAAGAAAACTATCACACAGCACGCACATAGGTAAAGACAATAAGAGTTTCAGGAGGAAACACAAGAGGAGGAAGGAAGTAGAAAACAACAGGGGTAAACTTCCGCAACCAGCAAATAGCACAATTCTCACCAGATAATCTGGGACACCACACCTCACAGGCCAACATAGAAACTATAGCTGGCATGGGTAGAAGATTTCATCCAGCTTAAATAGAAGGGAATTGGCCTCCCCACAACATGTGATCCAAAGCACCAAACAAGCAGACTAGCAGAGATAAACTCCTTCTAGCCTGCCTATGAGTCACTATACAGCAGGTTGACGCTCGAGTCTACCTGTGTTGATCCCAGACACCAGACAAACTATTGGGGCGGAGTTTTAGAATCTGCAATGTGAACAGTGCCCGACAGCGCCATGACAGTCAATGAAGTTTGAGCAAAACTCTGTCTGACATGTACATAGTACTACCGGTTAGTCACCGGATATGCTAATGTTCGGGAGAGCAGACCAGGAGATCAAGGATCTCTACATGCCTGATCCAATGGGGCTACCACCAAGAAATATCATTGCATATGCACAAGAGCACCGCTGCCAACTAAAAATGGTGTATGAGGTTGTGGGGGAATGACTGAGACTAATGGTACATCCAAACCCGAGACCCATGCAGAATGTTGAGTAGGCTCCGTGTGACCAGGCGATGGTCAGGGCCAAAAGGCTAACCAGGAAATTGGATGGCAGTTTGAGGCAGTCCCATATATGATGAAAAAGAGGGTAGCCCCTGCCATCCCGGTGGAGCAAGTAAGGACAGGGGGACTCTTGCAGAATCTTCATTGTAACACGTTGAGATGCTGCACATTTGAAGAGTCCAAAGTCATGGAGGAAGTGCCTACCCCTACCCTGAGAACAATGAAAAACCTTTTAGTTAAGGAATGGTGGGTTATCCCTATTCTGAAACAAATGAAGACTCCAGCCGTGGTAATCTTGTCACCCAGGGAGGGAGTTGCGCATCCGGTAGCACTTCCCCAATAAATGTGCCTCACGTCCCCGATCCTATGACTCGCTGGTGTACCTACACAGTGCTATGTACAAAACAAATTTGTATGGGGAGGATAGCCAATTACGTCAACCTCTAGTGAGGTGGCAAGTGAGAAGGTGAAACTGCCCCCTTTGCCCATGGCCATAAATATGTACCTAATTAAAGATGCGGATGGCAAGCGCTAGTGCTGGCTCACCAGCATGGTTTAGATGTACATATTTGTGTTGCAGAAGTGTGAACATTGTACTTATTATCAACTACCAATTTCAACCATAACAGTTTTTGGAAAGGGTGTAAAATTAATAAAGTGTCAAGAAAATGTTAACGTATGTAAATATCCATTACCCAAACTCAAAAATACATGGTTATATAGAAGGTTCCAAAAACATGACCAAACCAAACCAATTTATAAGAAAAAAGGAACCCAAATAAAAGTAAAACAAATAATCTTTATCCTGAAAATAATACAAAAGGTGTCATAACAGGATGGTACACAAGATGGCAGCACTAAACCATAGGAGGAGATGAAATCACCCAGTAGTCAAAATAAATGAATCCATTTCCCAAATAACACAGTGTATAAAGCAAGTGCATACACACCGTGTGCAGAATTATTAGGCAAGTTGTATTTTACAGGATTTTTTTTTTTATTATTGATCAACAACTATGTTCTCAATCAACCCATAAGACCCATAAATATAGGGGGGGGCGGAGATGGACATGGCAGGGTAAAGACGTGCTTCTCTGGAGCTCCTCATAATCCTCCATAAAGCCGGCTATTATATACATAAAATGGGCAAATCATCGGCCAAACAGGGCAAGCTCAACACCCCAGGACGGCCACCTGCACCCCTGAATAATATTGGAGCCTATTTTACCCGCTCCAAGGAATCGGGGGCAACCTCGCAGCCGGAGCAAGAATTGCGGCCTGCAGAATCCGAAATGAGTCCTGCCCCTGTCCGGATGCCTGAGGACACAGCAACCCCGGAGACCCAAAAGAGGGGTGAAGCAGCTGAGACCCCCCATGATGCGAAAGGACCCACCGGGAGATCCACAGCAGCGGTGAACAAGAAACAAAGCCCTGCGGCGGGGGACTTAGTGAAGCTGCAGACGCCATTCCAAGATGGCGCTCACCTACCTGAACCGCGGCCCCGGAGGCCGGAGCTGGAAGACGGGACACTCGCAGCCGCGACCTCGCCTGCCTCATGCCCTGCTGCATCGCGGATGGGAGCGGTGAGTCCTCGCAGTCCACCCGCGGCTGGTGTCGGCGGGATCAGGGAGATCTCAGCGTGCAGCCGTGGATTGCACGCGAGATCGGGCCTGGAGGATGAGTCACCGCCCCAGCCCCGGACTCAGGGAGAACAGGCTCCACGCAGAGCGGCTGAGGCCCAGACGGGAGCAGCGGATACCCCTAACAGACTGCCTGATCCCAGGCCCCCGGTGCGGGGCTGGAGGGGGGACTTGCTGCCGAGGGCCCATATTAGTAACGGCAATAACAACATAAGCCACACTTCCTCGCCGAGGGACACACAACCCCTGGGGGACCCAGTGACTGGAGGGGGACCGCATGAATCCAGGGAGACGGCCACTGAGTTCTGGGGGACGCCCCAGATGGAAATGCCCCCCACCTCACCCAATAGTTGGTGCACAGGATCCTCCTGGGCTGAGAGCCTGGGGGACACAGACGGGGTTCCGGAAGGGGGTGCACTGATGCCCATGAATAAGGGGCCCATGGTGTCAGGGGTAGCCCCACTCCGTCTTGTAACCGTATCACCATCATGGAGCGGCATAAATAATCCCCAAAGTGCACAGCAAATGATATACGGTCCAGCTGTACAGGACTCTTTCTGTGCATACCCCAATTTATCCTACGCTGCCGCCTCGACAAGGGAGGACCGCCCGGCGTCCTTGGCAGATCTGCGATCACTACTACAAGCGATCCCCACCAAGAATGACATCGCAGCACTGGCTAATCAAGTGGTGGCGGAATGTAAGCAAGAATTTATCCAACTGCGATCTGATCTTTCCTCACTCACCCATAGGGTTGATACCCTCACTGAGCAGCAATCACATTCACAAGTCTCTATACAATCTATCCAAGAGACAGTACAAAACCAGTCTAAGCAGCTATTTGCCCTTCAACAACACGTTGATGATCAAGAGAACAGAAATAGAAGGAACAATTTAAGAATTAGAGGCCTACCTGAATCTATAGCTGCTCCCGACATCCCTGGCGTCCTTCGTTCCATTTTTAATAATTTGCTAAAGAAACCGCCTGGTGCCCCTCTAGAGCTCGATAGAGCACATAGGGCTCTACGTCCCCCAGATCCGGATGATCCCCGCCCAAGAGATGTGGTCTGTAGGGTGCATTTCTTTGTAGCAAAGGAGGCTATTCTACAGGCAGCCAGGAAGAAGCCAAACTTGTCATACAATGGTTCTGCCATCCGCATAATGCCAGATCTCTCAAGACACACTCTAGCCCAACGCGCTACTTTGAAGCCCCTTCTGGATGTTCTGAAAGAAAAGGGACTTCCGTTCCGGTGGGGGTTTCCATTCTCCTTGGCGGTGCAAAAAGACTCTCAATGGCGGGTCCTGCGCTCCCCAGAGGACCTCCCGGCATTCATCAGGAGCCTGGGCCTTCCCACAATTTCTATAGCAGCCTGGCCAACTACCCTGCTTCAGACCTGGACCCCCAGGGAAAGGATCACACCCACCAGACCAACCTCATTCCCGGGGCCCAAGAGGGGCCTGCCTCCGAGAGGAGAACGGGGCCGAGGGGCAGGACGCTTTCGATACCCGACATAGAGAAGCCCTGAGGCCGTGTGTGCCTTCATGACATATTCTACACACAGTTATTTACAGTTATTTACAGCTAAGTGACTTTCATCTGCTGAGTTTAAACCTATCCATTGCCCGTATTACATTAGTCATCAATTCCTTAGCCGGTGCTTGTGGTCATCCTTAATGTTTTTAGTATATCCGGAGTTCTGTTTTGCTTTGCTATGTCTGACATCCTTTTTCCCCAAATAGGTTGGGATCCCCTGTCCTGCCATTCAAAGGCGGATATGTTCCCTAGGAACGTTTGTTCGAATCTAGTTTATCATACAAGGTTTTGTGCTTTGTTGTTCTCTTTGTTTTCTTCTTCGCTATACTCTACCTCTTTCAACTCTCTTCCTCCTTCCTCTCTTGGCGACCGGGCTGATCGTGTTCGATTCCCTCTCTCATTTATCTTTAATGTCACACTCTCTTTTAGATGGCGGACCTGACTATTGCCTCTTTTAATGCCAGGGGCCTTAATGTTCCGGAGAAACGAACACAGATCCTGTACCACTTCCATAAACAGAAGGTGAGCATGGTATGTTTCCAGGAGACCCACTTCAAACAAGGGCATGCCCCCATTTTCAAAAATAAGTATTATCAGACATGGGTATCCTCAGACAACCCGGATTCCCGATCTAAAGGGGTGGCGATAGCCATCCATAAATCCCTCCCACATCAAATCCTAAAATGTACGACTGATAGTCTTGGACGGTATATCATCCTCTCGCTAAAGGTAGGGGATCAAACACTCACAGTCATTAACGCATATGCCCCAAACCAAAAACAAGACAGCTTTGTCACCCGCCTGATAGACGCTGCGGTCCCTCTGATTCAGGGTACAGTGGTTCTGTGTGGCGACCTCAATGTCACCCTCGACCCCACATTGGACAACTCCAGGGGGAAATCTAACATTGCCTACAGCACGATCAAACGTATCAAAAAAGCTCTATTGCGTATTCAACTGTTCGACACCTGGAGACTGAAACACCCGTCCGACAGGGACTACAGTTTCTATTCCCATACTCAAGACTCATACAGTCGCATAGACTATATACTTTTACAACATAACGCTCTCCCCTGGATTCGATACACTGGGATGGACAACATTCTATGGTCGGACCATGCCCCGGTCTATTGTACAGTTGAGATACCCTCCCTCCCGACCCCCAGGGGTTCGTGGCGGCTAAATGAGTCGCTGTTGCTGGATGAGCTTTGTGTTTCCGACGTTCAGACCTCTATCACGGGGTTCGTAGCAGACCACTTAACCGATGACACAGCCCCCACTTATAAGTGGGAAGCATTGAAATGTGTCATACGGGGTATTTTTATTAAGCATGGGTCCCGAATCAAAAAAGAACGGGCCCAAGATATAGTAACAGCCCTTCGTAGGGTCTCTGAACGTGAGCTTATACACAAACGAGCACTATCGGCCACGAACCTACAGGCCCTTCTACAGGCCAGGATGGAAGTCAAAAAGTTGTTGGACTCCTCGTATAAGCGCCTGATACAGGTAGGGAAAGGGAGGTTTTATGAGTTTGGAGATAAACCGGGCAGATTACTGGCCAACGCATTGAGAGAGGGAAGAGCCCACACCCTTATACCTTGTATCAAGAACACACGTGACGAGCTACCCTATGCCACCCCCGACATCTCCAACACGTTTCACGACTACTATTCCAAGCTATATAATTTACCTGTCGAACCCTCTGAGTTGAGTGCCGAATGCCCCTCAATGCCCTCACCCTTTACGCGCCTTAGTAGCTCCACAATTGAGGACCTGGAAAGTCCATTTTTATTGAATGAATTGTTGATGGTGATTCGTGACACACCGGGTAATAAGAGTCCTGGACCTGACGGATTCCCCGCTAAATTTTATAAAGCCTTCTCGGAACAGTTAGCTCCCTTAATGCTCCTCTCTTTCAACTCAATCTCGGACTCGGTCCCTTTCCCGCCCCATTCAACCACTGCCCATATTTCTCTGATTCGTAAGGCTGGAAAGGACCCCACAATATGTAGTAGTTTCAGACCGATATCACTCCTTAATGTAGATTTAAAAATCTATGCCAAGCTTTTGGCAAATAGACTGGGCCCTTTGCTTCCTGACCTGATCCATCCAGAACAGGTCGGGTTTGTCCAGGGCAGAGAAGCTAGGGACAATACTATAAAGACCTTGGACCTAATCCAACACGCACACACTAAAAAACTCTCTTTGATGCTGTTATCTTTGGATGCTGAGAAGGCCTTCGACAGAGTCTCATGGCAGTCACTTTCACAGACATTGGAACATATGGGCCTGGGACCCATTTGCTCCTCTAAGATTATGGCTTTATATCACTCTCCGACTGCATACATTAAGATTAATGGCACTTTGTCGAGGCCCTTACCCATCCGGAATGGGACCCGGCAGGGATGCCCCCTATCACCTTTATTATACGTGTTGGTAATGGAACACTTACTGTCGGCCATTAGGGCTAACCCAGATATTCAAGGCATTCGGGTTGCAAACCGGGAACATAAATGTGCCGCATTTGCCGATGATCTCCTTATTTATTTATGTAACCCTCTCACCTCCCTTCCGTCCCTGCTAGTGGAGCTAAACCGCTTTAGTAAATGGTCCAATTTCAAAATTAATTTTGACAAGTCGGAGGCGCTGAATATCTCTCTGCCCCACACAGTGGTAAACGCCCTAAAACCAAGTTTTCCCTTTAAATGGCCATCCCATGGTAGCATTGAATACCTGGGCATAAAGATTCCCTCCGATCTGACTAGGCTCTTTCAATTAAACTATCAAACCTTTCTGTCAAGACTCGAGGGAGACCTAGCCTCATGGCAAAAAGGCACTCTTTCGTGGTTTGGCAGGATTGGCGCTCTCAGGATGACCGCCCTGCCGCGATTATTGTACCTGGTCCAGACGGTCCCGGTATATATCCCGGGAGCATATTGGGCCAAGATACAACGCATATTTAATCAATTTGTTTGGTCCAAAAAACGCGCTCGCTTGAGATGCAGCGTTTTAACCAGGACCAAGAACGCGGGGGGAACAGGTCTGCCCGATTGTAGGCGATATTATATGGCAGCCGCTCATGCCAGGGTCTTGGACCTTTTGCACTGCTCTAAGTCTAAGCTCTGGGTTTGCCTGGCACAGGATCTGTGCCCTTTATCGACATCGACCTTGCCGTGGACCTGGCCCCTCCTCATCAAACATAAAATTGAGATGTCCTATAGTACCAAACAAACACTACGAACGATACACTCTATATCATCACGCAACCTCATGATCCAGCCTAGGGGACCCCTCATGCCACTAACTGACAACCCGGAGTTTCTACCGGGAGCATCGTCCAACAACTTTCTGGGTTGCACGAAACTAAACCCCCTGAGATTAAACCAGGTAGTTTCGGGGGGGTCCCTCCTTCCACTCCGGGAGATTGTAGAGAACCGCAACTTCAAATTGCGGTTCCACTTTGAATATGCCCAGCTCAAGCACTTCATAACCTCCCAGGACATTGACATAGCCCACCACCTGCCCCAAACGCCTTTTGAAAACCTTTGTAGTGGGCCCTCTGGTGCACGCCATGCAATCTCAAAGGTGTACAAATGTATGACGAACGCGGCGGAGACGTCTTCCCCCCGATTCTGTGCGGCATGGGAAGAGGAGCTCGGCCAGACTTTCCCTGAGAATCAGTGGAAACGTTGTTTCCGTTTGACCCACAGGTCCGTGGTGGCCACCAGGATGCAAGAAACCAGCTATAAAATACTGTCTAGATGGTATAGGGTCCCAGCATCTCTTCATGCATGGTATCCCGACATCCCTGACACGTGTTGGCGATGTGGAGCGCAGGGGGGCACTATGTCGCATATCTGGTGGTACTGCCCGAGCTTGTCGGCCTTTTGGAAAAAAATACTGGCGGCCATTCATGAGGTCACCGGGGTTGTAGTTCCGAGTCGCCCAGAGGCGGTATTATTGTACATCTTTAATGTATCCGAAAAGGTCTATAAAAATTCTATCCTGGGCCATCTTCTCCAGGCAGCTAAGACAGTGATCCCACGACGATGGAAGGACTCTGCTCCCCCTTCGTTGGAAGAATGGGTCATGGAGGTAAATGTGATTCACCGTATGGAGGTGGTGATGGCTCAGTCACGCGGGCAGTCGGTGGTGACAGCCACCAAATGGCTCCAGTGGGAATCTTTTCTGTCTAGTAAAAAATTCTTGGATCTGTGTGACTCCTGAGGAGCAGGAACCCCCGGCTCCCTCCCTTCTTCAGATGACATACACCATCTTTTCGAATGGTCTTGGTCCAGCGGACAGTGTATCAGCCCCGGTCACCGCGCTCTACTTTCTATTTTTCCTCCTTTCTCTCTGACCTACGCTATCTTTCCTACATACCATGACTGCTACTCTCCTCTGTCTTTCCTCTCTGTGTTACTGGTTTCTATGGTTTCTACGGTTTAAAATGAGGACCTATGTGTCACCACAATGACTTATAATCCATTATGACTCCTATGACAGTTTAACATTGTTCAGATGTTTGATGAAATATGTCTATCATTACATGGTCCCATGCTCTTTATTGTATGCTTATGAAAACTCAATAAAAATTTAAATTGGAAAAAAAAAAGACTCATAAATATCAAAGCTTAATATTTTTGGAAGTTAGAGTGGTTTTTTTTTAGATTTGGCTATCTTAGGAGGATATCTGTTTGTGCAGGTAACTATTACTGTGCAGAATTATTAGGCAACTTAATAAAAACCAAATATATTCCCATCTCACTTGTTTATTTACACCAGGCAAACCAATATAACTGCACAAAATTTAGAAATAAACATTTCTGACATGCAAAAATAAAACCCCAAAAAATTAGTGACCAATATAGCCACCTTTCTTTATGATGAAACAGCCTACCATCTGTAGATTCTGTCAGTTGCTTGATCTGTTTACCATCAACATTGCGTGCAGCAGCCACCACAGCCTCCAGACACTGTTTCGAGAGGTGTACTGTTTTCCCTGCCTGTAGATCTTACATTTTATGAGGGACCACAGGTTCTCTATGGGGTTCAGATCAGGTGAACAAGGGGGCCATGTCATTATTTTTTTAGACCTTTACTGGCCAGCCACGCTGTGGAGTAGTTCGATGCATGTGATGGAGCATTGTTCTGCATGAAAATCATCTTTTTCTTGAAAGATACCGACTTCTTCCTCTATCACTGACTAGCAGTAGGTCTGGGAGTTGAGCTCTCCATCTTCAACCCGAAAAGGTCCCACAAGTTCATCTTTGATGATACCAGCCCATACCAGTACCCCACCTCCACCTTGCTGGCGTCTGAGTCGGAGTGGAGCTCTCTGCCCTTTACTGATCCATCCTCTGGCCCATCCATCTGGCCCATCAAGAGACAGTCTCATTCCATCAGTCCATAAAACCTTTGAAAAATCAGTCTTAAGATATTTTTTGGCCCAGTCCTGAAGTTTTATCTTATGTTTCTTGTTCAAAGGGGGTCGTTTTTCAGCCTTCCTTAACTTGGCCATGTCCCTGAGTATGGCTCACCTTGTGCTTTTTCATACTCCAGTAATGTTGCAGCTCTGAAATATGGCCAAACTGGTGGCAAATGGCATCTTGGCAGCTTCACGCTTCATTTTCCTCAATTCATGGGCAGTTATTTTGCGCCTTTTTTGCCCAACACGCTTCTTGCGACCCTGTTGGCTATTTGCCATGAAACGCTTGATTGTTCAGTGATCACGCTTCAATATTTTGGCAATTTCAAGACTGCTGCATCCCTCTGCAAGACATCTCACAATTTTGGACTTTTCAGAGCCCGTCAAGTCTCTCTTCTGACCCATTTTGGCAAAGGAAAGGAAGTTACCTAATAATTAAGCACACCTTATATAGGGTGTTGATGTCATTACACCGCACCCCTCCTCATTACAGAGATGCACATCACATGATTTACTTAATTGGTAGTTGACTCTCAAGCCTAAACAGCTTGGAGTAGGACAACATGTCTAAAAGGTATCATGGGATCAAAATACTCATTTGCCTAATAATTCTGACGGGGCTTGTGCTGAAACGGACGTAGGGAAGCGTGGTGACGCCTTTCCAGTAGGAGGAGATGTCAACAGGTATAATCCTTATTGCATTGTGACCTTTTTGGTCTGTCTCTGCATCCCTTTTTGTCATTACATAGCTTTATGCACTGTGTTACTTGAGAAATGGATTCATTTATTTTGACTACTGGGTGATTTCATCTCCTCCTATGGTTTAGTGCTGCCATCTTGTGTACCATCCTGTTATGACACCTTTTGTATTACTTTCACAATAAAAAGAGAATTTTGTTACTTACCGTAAATTCTTTTTCTTATAGTTCCGACATGGGAGACCCAGACCATGGGTGTATAGCTTCTGCCTCCGGAGGACACACAAAGTACTACACTCAAACGTGTAGCTCCTCCCTCCTAGCATATACACCCCCTGGTAGCCAGTCCTAGCCAGTTTAGTGCAAAAGCTGAAGGAGGACATCCACCCACAAGTAGAGACAGAGCAAAACCCGGAACAACCGGAACCTCTGGCTACAACAACAACAGCCGGTGAAAACACACGGAACAAGAAACCTGCCAACAGGCAAAAGGGAGGGTGCTGGGTCTCCCATGTCGGAACTATAAGAAAAAGAATTTACGGTAAGTAACAAAATTCTCTTTTTCTTCATCGTTCCTTATGGGAGACCCAGACCATGGGACGTTCCAAAGCAGTCCATGGGTGGGAATAAACAGAAAAACTGAGAAGTAGGCGAAACCTAACTTCACAAATGGGCGACAGCCGCCTGAAGGATGCGTCTGCCCAAGCTCGCATCTGCCGAAACATGAGCATGCACTTGGTAGTGCGTCGAAAAGGTATGCAGACTAATCCAAGTGGCAGTCTAACAGACCTGCTGAGCCGTAGCCTGGGCCTGAAAGCCTAAGAGGCACCGACAGCTCTGGTTAAGTGTGCCTTGATCCCCGGCGGGAGAGGCACTTGAGTACACTGGTAGGTATCGGAAATGGCCGACCTAATCCAACGAGCCAGGGTCGGCTTAGACGCCGAGAGGCCCTTACGCTGACCAGTGGTCAGCTCAAAGAGAGAGGTGCACCGCCTAAGAACATAGATCCGGAGCGCCCGCACCAGATCCAGAGTATGCACCGCCTTTTCAAAGCGATGAACAGGAGCCGGACAAAAGGAAGGCAGGGAAAATGCCCCGGTTAAGGTGGAAGCAGCAACCACCTTAGGGAGAAAGTCCGGAGTCGGACGGAGAACCACCTTGTCTTGATGAAAAACCAAAAAAAAGGTGACTCCGAAGAGAGTGCAGCCAAAACAGAGACTCTCTTGAGGGAAGTTATGGCCACTAGAAAGACCACTTTCTGTGAAAGACGAAACAAAGAAACCTCCCTAAGAGGCTCAAAGGGGGGTTTCTGGAAGCCGTAAGGACCGGATTAAGGTCCCAGGGCTCCAAAGGCCGCCGGTAAGGCGGAATGATGTGAGATGCGCCCTGCATGAAGGAGCGCACCTGAGCCAGCCGGGCGATACGCCGCTGGCACAACACTGACAGAGACGAGACCTGTCCCTTAAGGGAATTGAGGGATAGTCCTAGCTGCAGACCGGACTGTAGAAGGGACAGGAGGGTCGGCAAGGCCAAAAAAGGCCAAAGGATACTTCCGAGCTCGAGTCATAGTGGAGATGACTTCAGGAGGGATACCAGAAGTCGTCAAGATCCAGGACTCAAAAGCCACGCCGTCAATCTGAGAGCCGCAGGATTCTGGCGGAAAGATGGACCTCGTGAGAGAAGGTCTGGACAGTCCGGGAGATGCCATGGCACCTCTACGGACAGACGGAGCAGGTCAGGGTACCAAGCTTGCCTGGGTCAGTCTGGAGTAATGAGAATGACCCGACGGCCCTCCTTTCTGATCTTGCGCAGGACTCTGGGCAAGAACTAGAGGGTGAAACACGTAAGACAGACGAAGCTGGGACCAAACTTGAACCAGTGCGTCTGCCGCAAAAACCTGAGGATCGTGGAGCCACGGTTTGACGGCTGAGATAATCTGCCTCCCAGTTTTCCACGTCTGGGATGTGGGCTGCGGATATGGTGGACTAGGAGTCCTCCGTCCACTGAAGAATGCGATGAACCTCCAACATTGCCAGGCGGCTGAGTGTCCTCCCCTGGAGGTTGATGTAGGCAAACGCTGTAGCGTTGTCTGACTGGACTCGAATGTGCCTGGCCGCCAACAGATGGTGAAAGGCTTAGAGAGCTAGAAACACAGCTCTGATTTCCAGCACATTGATCCAGAGGGCTGATTCGGACAGAGTCCAAGTGCCCTGCGCTCCATGGTGGAGATATACTGCTCCCCAGCCAGATAGACTAGCATCCTGGTGAGGATCACCCGGGATGGGGCCAGGAAGGAGCGTCCCTGAGACAGAGGGGCCGAAGCCACCACTGAAACGAGCCCCTGGTCTGTGGCGAAGCCACCACCCCGTGGAAGGAGGAAGTCCGCTTGTTCCAACAGCGGAAAATATCCAGCCACAGAGGATACAGATGGAACTGGGCAATGGAATCGCTTCCATTGACACCACCATCTGATCCAGCACCTGTATTAGGTGCCTGATGGAACAACGTCGACCGCCAGCGGAGGGACTGCTGTTTGACTAAGGGCAGCTTCACAAGTGCCGACAGAGTCTCGAATTGCGTCCCTGGGTACGTGAACTTCTGGGTTGAAGTCAGAGTGGACTTGGACAGAATGACAAGCCACCCGAATTGGTTAGAGTGGCGAGAGTGAGCGAGGCACTGCGCTAACAGTCTGCACTGGATGAAGCCCAGACTAGAAGGCCGTCCAGGACAAAAGGATCACTGCCAACCCCTAGAGGTGCAGGACCGCAATCACAGCTGCCCCGACCTTGAGAATACTCGAGGGGCCGTGGCTAACCCCAAGGGAAGAGCCACGAATTGGACCACTCTGATTGCAAAACGTAGCCAACGCTGGTGTGAAACTGCGATTGGCACATGCAGATAGGCATCTCTGATGTCGATGGATGCTAGGGAATCTCCTTGGGTCATTGATTGATCGCAGAGACTCCATGCGAAAATGCCGCACCTGAACATGCATGAGAAGCTTGAGATCCAGGTCGGAAGGCACCGCCCTCTTCGGGGACTAGGAATAGATTTAAGCAGAAATGGCCTTGAAAGCCCGCACTGCTGCAAAAGCTGGGGAGAACGAGGCCCCTGCCGCCTCCATACAGATTTGGCCAGAAGGACAACCTGGCGGACAGCAAAACCTTAAGCGAGGAGCCATCAGCCACTGATACAATGGTCCGGGCTGAGAGTCTAAACACCGGAGGGACCACCTTTGGTGAATGAGCCCACTCCTTGACCACCTCTGGTGGAAGGGGAAAACTGTCATCAGAACCACGCTTTGGGAAGCGTTTGTCAGAGCAGACCCTGGGCTTGGTCACAGTGGCCTGAAAACTGGAGTGGTTAAGGAACACACTCCTTGTTCTCTTAGGCAAGGTAAACTGGTGCCTTTTTGCCAGAGAGGGTTGCTCCTCTGATACTGGCGGATTGAGGTCCAGTACAGAATTAATGTACAGTGGGATCCTTAGAGAGGTGCCGTCAGCCACTGATACCACTATCCGGGCTGAAAGTCTAGACACCGGAGGGACCACCCTTGGTGAATGAGCCCACTCCTTGACCACCTCTGGTGGAAGGGGGAAACAGTCATCAGAACCACGCTTTGGGAGCGTCTGTCAGGACAGGCTCTGGGCTTGGTCACAGTGGGCTGAAAACTGGAGTGGTTAAGGAACACACTCCTTGTTCTCTTTAAGGTATACTGATGCCTTTCTGCCAGAGGGGGATGCTCCCCTGATACAGGCGGATTGAGGTCCGGTACAAATATAATGGACGCAATCAAATCATTAGCATCTGCATCACCTTCGGACATCCAAAAAATCAAAAATCAAAAATCAGAGAATGCATGTGTGTGTGTGACCTCCTGAACACAAAGCATTGAAACTGGCTAGGACTGGCTACCAGGGGGTGTATATGCTAGGAGGGAGGAGCTACACGTTTGAGTGTAGTACTTTGTGTGTCCTCCGGAGGCAGAAGCTATACACCCATGGTCTGGGTCTCCCATAAGGAACGATGAAGAAAGATTATTTGTTTTACTTTTATCTGGGTTCTTTTTTTCTTATAAATTGGTTTGGATTGTACTTATTATATACAGTGTCGGACTGGAATCTCCAGTAATGCCAGGCCTGGAATCAGTTACCTGCTTTGCACGCCGGAGCTCTCAGCTGCAGCCTGGTCTGATCTCAGAGTTTGCAGGACTGCACCGCGAGCGCCAACTGATTGATTCCCCGGCGATTGCGGTTCAGTTCATAACAGATGCAGACAGGCCGGGCTGCAATCCGGAGTTCAGGTGAGAGCACCGGAGATCAGCCCGGCATGTCTTCAGCTGTCATGAACTGATCCGCAATCGCCGGGGAATCAATCACTCGGCGCTCGCGGTGCAGTCTAGGCTACACTGAAGAGCTCAGGTGAGAGCTCCGGAGAGCAATGCAGGTAACTGAATCCAGACCTGGCATTACTGGAGATTCCTCCGGATTATATATACATCATGGTCCAAATTATTATGCAAATTGGATTTAAGTGTCATAGCGATTTTTTTTTTTTTTTTTTTTTCAATGAAACTCATTGATGTTATAGTGTCTCAGGGTTCTTTGGATCACTGAACTCAATCTCAGATACCTGTGATAATTAGTTTGCCAGGTGAGCCCAATAAAAGGAAAACTGGATGTTCCACAATATTAAGCAGGCCACAGTTTTCAAGTAACATGGGAAAGAAAAAGGATCTCTCTGCTGTCGAAAAGCATGAAATAGTGCAATGCCTTGGACAAGGGATGAAAACATTAGAAACTTCACGAAAACTTAAGCGTGATGATCATACTGTGAAGAGATTTGTGGCTGATTCAGAGCACATACGTGTTCGTGCTGATAAAGGCAGAATGAGGAAGGTTTCTGCCAGGCAAGTTCATCGGATTAAGAGAGCAGCTGCTAAAAAGCCATTACAAACCAGCAAACAGATATTTGAAGCTGCTGGTGCCTCTGGAGTCCCTCAAACCTCAAAGTGCAGGATCATTCAAAGGCTTGCTGTGGTGCATAAACCTACTATTCTGCCACCCCCAACCAGTGCTCACATGCAGAAACGGTTGCAGTGGGCCCAGACATACATGAAGACTAATTTTCAAACAGTCTTCTTTACTGATGAATGTCGAGCAACCCTGGATGGTCCAGATGGATGGAGTGGTGGATGGTTGGTGGATGGCCACCAACAAGGCTGCGACATCAGCAATGAGGTGGAGGAGTCATGTTTTGGGCCGGAATCATGGGGAGACATCTGGTAGGCCCCTTTAGGGTTCCTGAAGGTGTGAAAATGACCTCTGCAAAGCATATAGAGCTTCTGACTGACAACTTTCTTCCATGGTAAAAAAAAGCAGAAACGTGCCTTCAGGAGTAAATTCATCTTCATGCATGACAATGCACCATCTCATGCTGCAAAGAATACCTCTATGTCATTTGTTGTTTTGGGCATAAAAGAAGATAACCTCATTGTGTGGTCACCATCTTCCCCTGACCTCAACCCTATAGAGAACCTTTGGAGTATCATCAAGCAAAAGATCTACGAAGGTCGGAGGCAGTTCACATCAAAACAGCAGATCTGGGAGACTATTCTGACATCATGCAAAGAAATTTAAGCAGAAACTCTCCAAAAACTCACAAGTTCAATGGATGCAAGAATTGTGAAGGTGGTATGAAAGAAGGGTTGTATGTAAACATGTAACTTGGCCTGTTAGGATGTTTTGGATTTAAATAGCTTTTTATTTCAGTGAATGTGACCTCCTAATGCTGCAAATTCCACAAATGAGCATTTTCAGTTCTATAAAACATATAAAATATTTAGAAACTCTACTGTGCCTAATAATTTGGAACAGTGCATTTTGAGTTTTTCTTAATTTTGAAGATTATACTGTTATCATTGGGAGGTTTCTTCAATAAAATTCGATGTATACTCTAACGGGTGATGACTAGACTGACTGTCATTTGCACCGATTATTTAAGAAAATCAGAGCAAAATATAATTTGCATAATAATTTGGAACATGGTGTAAATTTACCACCTGCTTGGTGTCAGTAATGACATGATAATGCTTTATAATGGACTGACATGTCATCATTCGGCCACAAGAGGCCACTGTTCCCTAGCACCGATGAAAGACTGCAATACATAGCTCGAGACGGAGGTGGAGCTAAAAGTTAGGATACAATGTGTATCACAGGAAGTAGAGGGATGGCCATCTTGGGGGCAGTTGGCAGCTACTGAAGACAGAGCGAGCGAGAGAGAGAGAGGTCGTGTACGACAGAGGGTTTATAATATCTGTGCATAGACGCTTCTCACCGAGACCAGACCCGTGATGGAGTGGAGCTATTCCTGTCTGTGTCCAAATATTTACTAGATGGGAGAAAATTGCTGTTAGGGATGCCTCTGAGGAGTCAAGTGACAGATATTAACAGTACCGCTTATCTGTTTGAGGGGCCGCTCATCTGACTGTGTACTACAGTCGTATTGTTCGAAACAGACCCGGGTCAGTAATATAACTAAGGCCCACTGCGCCATCGCATTGGGTAACTGTGCACGCACCTCACAACATTGTCAAAATACTTGAGACCCAGGCAGGGCCTGTAGTTTAGAAAGACATAGCTACTGTGTCAGGCCGCAGTTACTACCACGATCACCATTCTGGACGCTGCTACGTCATCTATCTCGTCACCATTGAGGATTCTGTGTTGACCATATTCTTACTTACACCTAGGTATTGCAAAGGCCTGTCATGGACTTTAGGCCATACTTGAGCTCATTCAGGAGAGAACTTGTGAAGAACGCCATCCACAATATGTCTCCTCCATCCATCTGTAACCTAGCTGCCTGGTACCTACCTGTGCGCAACCTCCGATCTTCACAAGATCTCCTTCTCTACGCCCCTCTTATCTCCTCTTCAAACAATCGCATACAAGATTTCTACCATGCCTCCTCCATACTCTGGAACTCTCTACCACAACATATCAGACTCTCACCTACCATGCAAACCTTCAAAAGGAACCTGAAGACCCACCTCTTCCGACAAGCCTACAACCTGCAGTAACCCTCAGTCCACTATACTGCTGCTCGACCATCTCCACCTCTCTAACCTCACCTACTGCATCCTCACCCATCCCCTGTAGACTGTAAGCCTTTGCGGGCAGAGTCCTCTATCCTCCTGTACAAGTCTGTGCCTTGTATTGTTCATGATTATTATACTTGTCTATGTATGCTATAATAATAATAATAATAATAATAATAATAAATAATAATAATTTGCTCAAGTAATTTTCATCTTAACCTTTCATGGCTGAGACAGATGACTTCCTCTCGCTCCCACCAGTGAAGATGGAGCTACAGAATCAGACTAGAGCTGCTGACCTATGCTTGTTCAATAAGTCTTAAAGAAATCAGTAAGCATTGTGGACACAGCATATTCCACGGCGTCATGCTGATTCTGGAGCTCCACCTTCAGTGGTTGGAGCTGGGTCAAGTTATTCCTGTCTTAAGGCTGCTTTACACACAACAATATCGCTAGCGATCTCGTTAGCGATGTGACACGCCAGATCATAGATACGATTTGCTGAGATCGCACATAGGTCGTTTTCTGACCGGCGCTACAAAAACAACCTATGTGCGATCTCAGCAAATCGTATCTATGATCTGGCATGTCACATCGCTAACGAGATCGCTAGCGATATTGTTGTGTGTAAAGCAGCCTTTAGTCATTAAAGACTGGGATAGTAATAACACTAAATAGAAATATCCCATACAGTTTATTGGTGATAACTCACCAGATGTTTATCCTTTGCCTGCTCCACCATTATTAGGTCACCTCGCAGGGGTAGCTGGGCTGACAAATCTTCATCTTTTTGCCCTAGCCAATCAATGATCTCCTGTAGTGGTGGCTGCAACTTTAGGGTGGGATCTGAGAATGCTTCCAGGCGTGCTCTAAAGAGAAGACGTGGAAATAATTTAGCAGAAAATACTTCACTGGTACAATAATACTATTTATCAACGTTTTATATGGTGCAATATACTTCTATTTTTTCCAATGAGCTTAGTGTGAAAACATGGAACGATAAATGCTGTGTTACTGACCTAGAAAGTCCAGGACATCAATGTATGGAAGATCTTACACAGAGTGGACCCGATTCATCATTTGCAATTTTTTAAAATCACTTTTTTTTTGGGTCTAGTGATTAGTGATGGGCGGACCTGGACTGTAAAAGTCCAGATCCGTGCGGTTTCAAACGTACCAGAGTGCCGGAGCTGGACCCGGAGTTTTCAGGGAATTCTGGCTAATGATCCGGGTCCATCACTCGAGAAATTGAAAAAAAAAGGAAAAAAAGAAAATAAGAATGAAGCAAGAGCGTTATACTTACCAAGTCTCCGGTGCGGCTATAACTGCTTCCGGGGCCGCTCATTATCACTAATCCTTATGCACTGCTTCCCCTGTCCACTGGTCATCTTGGCATCTGTGATTGGTTGCAGTCAGACACACCCCCACCCTGTGTGACAGCGTCTGACTGCAATCAATCACAGACCCTGTCTGCGAGCCTATATAGTGGTGTGAAATGAATTAGCTAAAAAAAATTGTCTGAAGCTCACAGGGGGCGGCCATTGTTCTATGACCGCTCGCTGCGACTTCAGATGTAGCAGAGCTGGAATCGACGTGGGACCTCGTGTGGATTACGTCGGACCTGGGTGTTTCGGGGTTTAATAAAGACGTGAAAGAGGGTGGGGTTTTTTTGCATTTTATTTCAAATAAAGGATTTTTTGTGTTTATTTCTTTTCATTTACAGATTAGCTAATGGGGGGTCACTTCAGTCTGAGAATACCAGCCCCCAGATGTCGGGCTTTATAATGGCTGGTTTTCAAAATTGGGGGGGACTACACGCTATTTTTGTAAACAATTTATTAAAATAATTAAAAAAAAACATGCCACATGCGGTTCCTTTTATTTTGATACACAGCCAAGCTAACCGCACGACTGGGGCTGCAGCCTGTAGCCGTATACTTTATCTATGCTGGGTATCATAATATGCGGGGCCTACACCAATTTATTTTTTCTCCAGTCTACATTGACACACAGATCTGAAATTGCAAGCAGTCAGACGCTGTCACACAGGCTAGGGGCACGTCTGACTGCAACCAATCACAGACGCCAGGACTGCCAGTGGGCGGGGGAAGCAGTGAATATGGATGAGCAATAATGAGCGGCCCCAGAAAAAGAATGAGCGGCTGCGGGAGCAATTACAGCCGCGCAGGAGACTCAGTAAGTATGAAGCATTTGCTCCAATCCCTCTATCCCTTCTACTACCATTTTTTCAAGCTGGATTCCGGTCCCCATAGATTTATATAGGGACCGGCGTCTGGCCAGATATCCGGGATCAATTGCGGGCTGGATTTTTTTTTTTAAATCAGGTTAGATCCGCCGGTCCTGGTTATCTGATAGTCTGCCCATCACTACTAGTGATGTTTATTTTTGTCAAATTCATGAATGTGGTGCACTATATTCATTCATTTTTACTTTATTTGTTTTATGACACTTTGAAGAAAAAGGTACATGTTCATCTAAAATGAAAAATTTGCATCAAAGTAGCAAATAAAATCACTCCAGAGGCGTACTAGGACAAATTTGAGACAAGTTTTGTGAATTTTAAAAAAAATTGCAATTGATGAATGAGGCCAAAAGATCTGGAAACCAAAAACTCTGCCCACAATAGGGAACAAAAAAAATAAATAGATGGCCACATAAAAAAAATAACTGTAAAAAATGCACAAATGGAAAGATGAAAATGGTGCAAACTAAAAAAAAAAAGGTGCAAAACACTAAAAATGTGACAAAGAAAACGAAAACAGAAAATGGTGCAAACTTAAAAAAAAGTGTGAAACGCTAAATACATGACCAAAAAAACCCCAAAAACAAGCACAAATGCAACTAATAATGAATCGGGCTGAGAATGTTTTTTGAAAACCATCACAGTTTTTCAAGCAGTTTTTTTTAAACATAGCCATGAGATTACTCTAAGGCAGGGGTGGGGAACCTTTTTTCTGCCGGGGGCCATTTGGAAATTTCTACCAACCTTCAGGGGCTGCACAAAATTATCAGCATGAAAATTACCCTAATGTTTGTTTAACAATGAACTCACCCTTAAAGGCGCTTTACACGCAGCGACATCGCTAGCGATGTTGCTAGCGATCGCACCCGCCCCCGTCGTCTCTGCGTCACGGACAAATCGCTGCCTGTGGCGAACAATATCTCCAATACGCGTCACACATACTTACCTTCCTAGCGACGTCGCTGTAGCCGGCGAACTGCCTCTTTTTTAAGGGGGAGGTTCATGCGCCGTCACAGCGACGTCACAGAGCGGCCCGCCAATAAAAGCGGAGGTGCGGAGACCAGCCGCAGTAATGACACGCCCACCTTGTTGCCGGCAGGACGCAGGTACGTTGTTGTTCGTCGTTGCCAGGGTGTCACACGTATCTATGTGTGCTGCCTCAAGAACGACGAACAACCTGTGTCCAGCACCAGCAACGATATTTGGGAAATGAACGACGTGTCAACGATCAACGATTAGGTGAGTATTTTTGATTGGTAGCGGTCGCTCATAGGTTTCACACACAACGATGTCGCTAACGAGGCCGGATGTGCGTCACGAATTCCGTGACCCCAACGATATCTCGTTAGCGATGTCGTTGCGTGTGAAGTGGCCTTTACTGTGGTGGCTGGAGCTGCTTCTCTTTGGTGCGGTGGTGATGTTTGGGGATATTGATCATGTTGCTTCTCACAACTTACCAGGTTTGTCTCAGTTCGGAGCGCAGTCAACAGATTGGTAAATCATACACATCACAGGAGGTGCTGGAGGGCTCATATATACATCACAGGAGGGGGTGGAGGGCTCACATATACATCACAGGAGGGGGTGGAGGGCTCACATATACATCACAGGAGGGTTGGAGGGCTCATATATACATCACAGGAGGGGGTGGAGGGCTCACATATACATCACAGGAGGGGGTGGAGGGCTCACATATACATCACAGGAGGGGGTGGAGGGCTCACATATACATCACAGGAGGGGGTGGAGGGCTCACATATACATCACAGGAGGGGGTGGAGGGCTCACATATACATCACAGGAGGGGGTGGAGGGCTCACATATACATCACAGGAGGGGGTGGAGGGCTCACATATACATCACTGGAGGGGGTGGAGGGCTCACATATACATCACAGGAGGGGTGGAGGGCTCACATATACATCACAGGAGGGTTGGAGGGCTCATATATACATCACAGGAGGTGCTGGAGGGCTCACATATACATCACAGGAGGGCGTGGAGGGCTCACATATACATCACAGTAGGGGGTGGAGGGTTCACATATACATCACAGGAGGGGGGGAGGGCTCATATATACATCACAGGAGGGGGTGGAGGGCTCACATATACATCACAGGAGGGGGTGGAGGGCTCACATATACATCACAGGAGGGGGTGGAGGGCTCACATATACATCACAGGAGGGGGTGGAGGGCTCACATATACATCACAGGAGGGGGTGGAGGGCTCACCGCACTGGGTTGGGGGCTCACAGCACTGGGTGGAGGGCTCACATCACTGGGTGGAGGGCTCACAGCACTGGGTGGAGGGCTCACAGCACTGGGTGGAAGGCTCACAGCACTGGATGGAGGGCTTACATATACATCACAGGAGGGGGGGCTCACCGCGAGGCATGTACGGCAGGGAGGCCGGTAAACCTGCTGCTACTCTTCTTCTGTGGGACGGCAGCACACCTCGTGCTTACCCCGCCCACAAAGTATGTTCTCTGGACGATGACATAGGCCTAGGCCTGCATGCTGAGGATCTGATAGTATGCTTTGTGCATCCTTGCATCACATCACACAGTGATTTAAAGAGCAAGTAGCCGACAAGACCGCAGCTGCTGCTGGAGCACTGCAGTCCCTGGGAATGTGCCCAGGGGCCGCATAAGAAGTCATTGCGGGCCGTAAACGTCCCGAGGGTCGGAGGTTCCCCACCCCTGCACTAAAGGATTGGGAATTCTCAAAAAAAGGCTTAAACCTCTCTTTCCCAACAGATCTACTTCTGACTTTCACTCAAAAAAATTGCATCAAAAACTGCAGTGTTGTTTTTCAAAGAATGTTGTGTGTGAAACTGCCCAAAAGCAAATTTGCCAAAATAATTCATTTCAAAACATTTGGATCTGTCCATAAAAGGTTTACAGGTAGACATCAGAAAAATCTTAAACTTGTCTATTTTGGTAAAAAAAAAAAAAAAAAAGAAATGGGAACTCACACACTGGAATAAATAGGCCTCAACGGATCCATCTATTTAAAAAAAATAAAAAATAAAGTAAGAAAAATTCCAAAAGTAATAACGAATTCAGAGATAGTCACCCTCTGCTACTCCGGTGCTGCCTGTGGTCTTTTTTGACAGGCATCAGCGGTGACATCATGACTACTGTTGAGCAAGTAATTGACTATTCGTTCTCGCTATGCTGTTAGCGAGTACTGTCCGCTACTTACATATTCGTTACAAGTAGCGGGTGCAATGTAAGTCAATGGGAAATACTCGCTAAGTAGCGAGTAACCCGAAAGCCGTAATTTTTGTGCGAGTAGTGAATAGTACGGCTTTCAGGTTACTCACTACTTAGTGAGTATTTTCTATTAACTTACATTGCGCCCATTACTTGTAACGAATACGCAAGTAGCGGACAGTACTTGCTAACAGCAAAGCGAGTACGACTAGTCAACTACTCGCTCAACACTAGTCATGACTATAGCTCATGTAAACACTGCAGCCACATTCCAGGACTGATTCTAGTGATTGGCTGCAGCAGTCACGTGTATTGTAGTCGCAACATCACCACTGTAACTTGTAACAAAGAACAGAGACCGCAAAAGAGTTGCTAGCAGAGGGTACTTCTGATTTCATTATTTTTACCTACAGCAAGACTATGAGGATGAAAAAATATCTTATTACTGGAAAACCTCTTAAATTGGATCCTCTTAGATTTGTAAAGTATTTAAAAACTGTGATTCCCCTTACTCATTACTTTTTACTTTGCAAACAAAGAACCTTCATAGTCAATATGGCTGAAAGTGGATCTGTTTCCAGATTTTATGATATACAGAGTGTCCACCCATATCCTGTCCACCGCCAATAACTTGAGAACGGCGGCAGCTATAGGCATAGAAGTGGTGTCTAGGTATAGTAAAGTAGCCATGCGCTACGCAATGAAACCACCTATAGTGTCACCTAGTGGAAAACAACGGAGTTAGCATTTTTATCGCGAAAACGGAACGAGATAGAGAAAAAAAGAGAATTACAAAGTTGTAGGGCATCAATTCAATACGAATCGACACCTTGCATACAGAAATGCTATGATTAGAACGTGTAAAACTCACAAGGCAGCGGACGTGAAGCGATAACTCATAGAGACCTTCCTACAAGTCATTGAGTATGGTGGCTGCATAGAGTGGCCTCCAAGCTTGCCTGACCTGACCCCATTGGATTTCTTTCTGTGAGGCCACATCAAACAGCAGGTGTATGCGACCCCTCCACCAACATTGCAGGACCTACGACGACGTATCACAGATTCTTGTACAAACATCACTATGGGGAGATAAGGTATGCACACCAGTGACTATGTAAGGGGAATACATGGAATAGCAGAAACTGCTGTGTGAATACTGACTTGAAAAATCCAATAGCTATATGTAAGAGTGAAAATGTGAAAAATGAAATCTGCATTACTGCCATGAACATATGAATCAAGAGAAATTTAGCTACTGAATTGATCAATGCAATAGAGCCCCAACACTACGCCAAAGTATTTCTCTACGTTGGGGTCCCTAGCTTGTGTGTATCCTCTCATGCAGTTAAAAAACTTACCGTGTATGGGAAGCTGAGACCCAGGCTATTTATGCGTATGATATGGATTGGCAACTTAGACTTAGAATGGAGTTCCAAACGTTATTCCTTATTGTTAGTAGTTTTTCGTTTGTGAACCCTCCCCAACCACACCTATTGCCAATCCATATCATACGCATAAATAGCCTGGGTCTCAACTTCCCATACACGGTAAGTTTTTTAACTGCATGAGAGGATACACACAAGCTAGGGACCCCAACGTAGAGAAATACTTTGGCGTAGTGTTGGGGCTCTGTTGCATTGATCAATTCAGTAGCTAAATTTCTCTTGATTCATATGTTCATGGCAGTAATGCAGATTTCATTTTTCACATTTTAACTCTTACATATAGCTATTGGATTTTTCAAGCCAGTATTCACACAGCAGTTTCTGCTATTCCATGTATTCCCCTTACATAGTCACTGGTGTGCATACCTTATCTCCCCATAGTGATGTTTTTTTAGGTTTTTGCACCCAGTTCAGACTTAGAATGGTGTTCCAAACGTTATCCTTATTGTTAGTAGTTTTTCGTTTGTGAACCCTCCCCAACCACACCTATTGCCAATCCATATCATACGCATAAATAGCCTGGGTCTCAGCTTCCCATACACGGTAAGTTTTTTAACTGCATGAGAGGATAGACACAAGCTAGGGACCCCAACGTAGAGAAATACTTTGGCGTAGTGTTGGGGCTCTATTGCATTGATCAATTCAGTAGCTAAATTTCTCTTGATTCATATGTTCATGGCAGTAATGCAGATTTCATTTTTCACATTTTCACTCTTACATATAGCTATTGGATTTTTCAAGTCAGTATTCACACAGCAGTTTCTGCTATTCCATGTATTCCTGTTGTACAAACATGTCACCTACCATATTGCACAACATGCAGCAAGATACAGTATGCTGTCCAGAGTCCAGATGTGCCTTGCAGCTGACGGTCAAAGTTAACAGAGCGCCATATGCGTGACCAGCATTCAATGTTTTTTGGGAAGAGGGTCATGGGTTTCATATCATAGCATTTCTGTATGCAAGGTGTCGATTCGTATTGAATTGATGATGCCCTACAACTTTTTAATTCACTTATTTTCTCTATCTCGTTCCATTTTCGAGATAAAAATGCTAACTACGTTGTTTTCCACCAGTTGGCGCTATAGGTGGTTTCATTGCATAGCGCATGGCTACTTTACTGTACCTAGACACCACTTCTATGCCTATAGCTGCCGCTGTTCTCAAGTTAATAGCGATGGACAGGATATGGGTGGACACACTGTATAGTACATACATAAAGAACCATTCTCATTAATTCATATTGTTGAGCCGGATGGTCAAAGCTGCGGTAACGTGATGCAGCAGAGGAACGGAGCAGCACTTGAAACGGCAGAAGACGGCGATCAGTATTTTAGTTCACTCATTACACACATTACTGATTACTAACAGAGGAAGCTATAAAAAAAAACAACAACGTTCAAGTGCTCCTTTAAATACGTAGATATCTTAGAAATTAATCTAACTTTTACAATACATGTCTGTTTAATCTTGACATTAACATAAGCGATTTATGAGTCCTGGACTTGTAAAAATGCTGATTTCAAATTTCAAAATGTAAATCTTTCAAAAAAGATTTTAAAGCCATTAAAGATTTTAAAGCGTCATCAGGTCTAAAAGATTTATTTAATAGCATACACAGGTTGTATTATTAAATAGGGTGATGGATCCACTTTGTAGGGAATATATCACATAGATTTAAAGGGATTGTCCACTAATATTACATTGATGGCCTATCCTTAGGATAGGTCATCAATGTCTGATCGGCTGGTGTTCAACACCCAGCACTCCCGCTGATCAGCTGTTCTTGGTCGCAGCAATGTAAGCAGTCAGCCAGAAATGCTCAGTTCCGGAGCTGCCCTGTCAACTGATAGCGGCTGGATAGTGCACATCCACCTCCTATTGATTTGAATGGGAAGTGGATGTGCAGTTGTGGCACCCCTGAGTGTTAGGTGCCACAGGGTACTACATCTAACCACAGATTCCTGGAAGACCAGTGCTGGTAACCACCACAACACACATACAAATCCACGCCCTTTTCCCCAGACTGGGTGACAGGCTAGAGATGGACCTGATGGATGGCCACCTGTTGGTCGGAACGCAGCCAATCCACTAGTCAGAAACCTGGGAGTGGGAGGTGCTAGTGTCAGGGGCACAGCAGCAGAAAGGAAACCTGGGAACTGGGACAGAGGTCCGACCCAAGAGAGGTTCAAGCTGCCTGCCATACGGGCCAGGAAGGAGACAACAGGAGGGGACCCCAAAAACCGCTTCAAGCCACGGAGATCCACCAACTACAGACGGGTGCATGGAAGTAAAGCTCACCAGGTCACTACATCGACACTAAAACAAAGGGAATACCGGATTGGTAAAGACTAGCACCAGCCAGGTGGCAGCAACTCCAAACCAGTGAGTAAGCACAAGTTAAACCGCAGCCCCTGTGTTTTCCAAATTCTTTCTACACCTCGGTATCTACATACTACAACCACCGTCATCCTCCCCTGGGGCCTAGCTCTACTTGTGGAGAGCCATCACACCTAAGGTGCCCAATACCACCAGCCCCAGCAGTGAGAGACTTTGCAGCAGTGGCTTTCTCTATATAGCCACATACCGCAAGTGGCGTCACGAAAAACATTTTAATTTTATTTTTCGCTTGTACAAAAATGACATTTTTGTGTACTCACCGTAAAATGTCTTTCTTGGAGCCTTTCATTGGGGGACACAGGCAGTGGGGTATTATGGTGTCTCCAGGGGAGGCGTGACACTAGATTGAAAAAGTGTTAGCTCCTCCTCCCACAGCATATACCCTAGCTAGGCAGGAAACTAGCTCAGTTTGGTGTAAAAGCAGTAGGAGAAGAACAGCGAAAACACAAGGGTGGGAGCTGTGTCCTCCAATGAAAGGCTCAAAGAAAGACATTTTACGGTGAGTACACAAAAATGTAATTTCCTTTCTTGCCTTTTCATTGGGGGACACAGACAGTGGGACGTCCCAAAGCAGTCCCTGGGTGGGAACTGAACTATTAACAGTGTATAACATCAGACTAAGGGCGGCTTTGCACACTACGACATCGCAGGTGCGATGTCGGTGGGGTCAAATAGACAGTGACGCACATCCGGCGTCACTTGCGATGTCGTAGTGTGTAAATCCTAGATGATACGATAAACGAGCGCAAAAGCGTCGTTATCGTATCATCGTTGCAAGCTCCGACTTTTCCATAATTTTGCTGCAGCGATGGTACGATGCTGTTCCTCGTTCCTGCGGCAGCACACATCGCTGTGTGTTACGCCGCAGGAGCGAGGAACTTCACCTTACCTGCCGCCGGCGGCTATACGGAAGAAAGGAGGTGGGCGGGATGTTTACATCCTGCTCATCTCTGCCCCTCCGCCGCTATTGGCCGCCTGCCGTGTGACGTCGCTATGACGCCGCACGACCCGCCCCCTTAGGAAGGAGGCGGGTCGCCGGCCAGAGCGACGGTCGCAGGGCCGGTGCGTGCATGTGAAGCTGGCGTAGCGATAATTTTCGCTACGCCAGCTATCACAAGATATCGTACCTGCGACGGGGGCGGGGACTATCGCAACATGCAAAGCCCACCTAAGAGCTGACTAACAACTGCAACTGCAGTGAACACATATCAACACTGTCAAGAAACCGAGCAGTGGCCACTTATAAATGGGCCACTGCCGCCTGAAGGATTTGTCTTCCAAGAGCAACATCCGCGGAGGCATGCGTATACACTCTGTAGAATTTTGTAAATGTGTGCACACTGGACCAGGTAGTGGCCTTGCAAAGTTGGGCCACCGAAGCCTGATGGCGGATAGCCCAGGAAGCACCCACTGCTCGCGTAGAGTGGGCCCGCACAGATTGAGGGGGAACAGAACCTCGTGCTTTGTATGCCTCAGAGATGGCAGTCCTGATTCATCGAGAAATCGTGGATTTAGAAGCCTGGTTGCCCTTTTTGTGTCCTTCTGAGAGGACGAAGAGGGCATCGGACTTGCGCAACGGCGCTGTTCTGGAGATGTAGATCCGCAGAGCCCTAACAAGATCTAGAGTGTGAAGGGCTTTTTTCAAAGGAGTAGACCGGGGCCGGACAGAATGACGGCAACACTATGTCTTCGTTCAAGTGGAAAGAAGATACGTCCTTCGGAAGAAAGGCGGGGGAAGGCCGAAGGACCACCTTATCGTGATGGAATATCAGGTAAGGTGAGCGTCAGGAAAGGGCCACCAGTTTGGACACTCGTCTGATAGAGGTAATGGCAACTAAAAAGGCAACCTTCCAAGAGAGACGTTTAAGAGAGATTTCTCTTAAAGGTTCGAAAGGAGGAAGCTGAAGAGCTCTGAGAACCAGATTCAGATCCCAGGGATCTAAGGGGTGGCGATAAGAAGGGACCAAATGCGCTACCCCTTGAAGAAAGGTACGGACCTGAGGGCGAGAAGCCAGCTGCTTCTGGAAAAAAATTGACAAGGCAGAAACTTGACCTTTAAGGGTACTGAGGGCTAGTCCCGAGTCCAGACCGTCTTGCAGAAAGGCAAGCACATCAGGGATTGAAAAAACAAGGGGCGACCGGTGATGACGGTCACACCAGGAAAGATAGGTCTTCCAGGTCCTGTGATAGATACTGGCGGAGGAGGGCTTCCGAGCATTAAGCATGGTATGAACTACCTTAGAAGAAAGACCTGACTTGGCTAGAATCAAGGATTCAAGCGCCACGCCGTCAAATGCAGCTGTGCTGTATTCTGGTGGAATATTGGACCTTGCGACAGAAGATCTGGGCGGTCGGGGAGACGCCAGGGAGTGTCGCTGAGAAGTTGGAGAAGCTCTGGGTACCAGACTCTCCTGGGCCAGTCCGGGGCCACGAGGATCACGGGAATTCCCTCCGCCTTGATTTTCTTGATTACTCTCGGAATGAGAGGAAACGGAGGGAAGATGTAGGGCAGGGGAAACTGCGACCATGGGAAGACTACAGTGTCGGAGCCGAGCGCTAGCGGGTCTATCGACCGGGATATGAAGGGATGTACCTTGGCGTTCATCCAAGACGCCATGAGGTCCACATCTGGGAGTCCCCAACGAAGAGTGATCTGATGGAACACTTCATCGTGGAGGGACCATTCCCCTGCCGCTAGACCCTGTCTGCTGAGAAAGTCTGCGGCCCTGTTGTCTACTTCCGGAATATGGACAGCTGAAATAATGGGAATGTGCATCGCTGCCCAAAGAAGAATCCTGGATACTTCTTTCATCGCTGCCCTGCTGCGAGTTCCTCCCTGACGGTTGATGTAAGCCAAAGCCGTGGCATTGTCTGACTGGATCCGAACAGGGAGACCCAATAGCAAGGGCTGAAAGTTCTGAAGGGCCAAAAATATGGCTCTGATCTCTAGAACGTTGATGTGAAGGGAGCGTTCGGAGGGAGACTAGCGTCCGTGAACAGTGTGGTGGAGAAACACCGCTCCCCAGCCTATGAGGCTGGCATCTGTTGTGACTACTTGCCAGTGGACAGGACGGAAGGACTTCCCTCGAGATAGGGATGAGACTTGAGTCCACCAGACGAGGGAGTGGAGCGCAGTCCGAGATAAGCAGACTGTCCGTTCTAGAGAAGCTGGATTCTTGTCCCAGAAGGATAAAAGATCAAGTTGTAGAGGGCGCAGATGGAATTGGGCAAAGGACACGGCTTCCATGACTGCCACCATCTTGCCTAACACTCTCATCCCATTCCGAAGGGATGTGTGACGGCGGGAGCGGAGGGATTGGGCGGCCCGGATGAGGGAAGACCTCTTGTCTTCTGGAAGAAAAACCCGGGACTGAGCCATGTCTATCAGCATACCTAAAAAGGTGATTCGCTGATGAGGAATGAGGGATGATTTGTTGAAGTTGATAAGCCACCCTAGCCTTGACAGCGTGTCTAAGCATATCTGCACGCTTTCTGAGCAAACTTGAGAAGCGCTCCCCTTGACAAGTAGGTCGTCCAAATAGGGAACGACCAGAACGCCTCTGGGGTGCAAAATGGACATGACGGCCGCCATGACCTTTGTGAAGACCCGAGGCGCAGTGGCCAGTCCAAAGGGGAGGGCCCTGAATTGGTAATGACGGTTTCCTACGGCAAAACGAAGGAACCGTTGATGGGATACACATATGGGAATGTGTAAATAAGCATCTTGAAGGCTAGGAATTCTTCTGGTTCCATGGCGGCTAGTACTGCTCTCAATGACTCAATTCGGAAGGTCTGAATGCGTACGGATCTGTTCAGTTTTTTGAGATCCAGGATAGGGCGGACAGAGCCATCTTTTTTGGGAACGACAAAAAGGTTTGAATAGAAACCTTTGCCGCGCTGTTCCAGGAGCACTGGAATGATAACGTTTGCTTTTTGTAATGGGCTATGGCCTGAAATAAAGCCTGGCTTTGCGTTTCGGACTTTGGGAGACGAGAACGCAGAAACCTGCTGGCCGGCAGGGAATGGAAATCGATCTTGTAACCTGAGGTGACGATTTCTCGAACCCAAGCATCGTGAGTGTGGTCTAGCCAGATATCCCGAAAAAGCAGAAGCCGCCCTCCAACAGGAGTCGGATCAGAGGGATACCTGGCGTCATGCTGAGGGGGCCTGTGCAGGGCGAGGTCCCTTAGGTTTAGGTTGTTTGGAGTGGGAACGCCAAGAAGAGCCTCTTGAGGGGCCGGATCCTCGATCTGAGCGTTGGGACGATCCTTGTACTGAAGGTTTTTGGGAGACGGGCCGAAAGGACTGCCTGCTCCAAGAAGATTTTTTAAAATTCCTGGATACAGGCCGCTTTTGTGGAAGAATGGTACTTTTTCCACCCGTCGTCTCAGATATGAGTTTGTCCAGGGATTCTCCAAACAAGCGAAGACCATGGAAGGGGAGTGTGGACAGGGATTTTTGGAGGCACTGTCCGCGTTCCATATCTTTAGCCACAGGACTCTGCGGGCAAAAACAGCATTGGCTGCCGTTAGGGCTGACAAACTAGCTGCATCTAGGGAGCCGTGAAGAAAATAATTAGAGGCTAGGGAGATCAAATCAAGGATCTCAAAAGCCTCCGGAGGAATATTACAAGAGCGAAGCATCCTGCATAGGTTCTTACTCCACACACCCATAGCTCTCGCGACCCATGTCAAGGCAAACAGGGGGCAAAGAGAGGAGCCTGAAGCCTGGAAAATAGACTTCACCACCACATCAACTGCGCGGTCGGACGAGTCCTTGAGAGACGCGCTGTCTGAAACGGACATAACCGGGTCCACAACAGGGGGTACTGACCAGGTCTTAACCATTTTAGATGGAAAAGGATAAGCGAATGAAGTGAAAGTTTTTTTATTAAACCTTCTATCAGGCTGATCCCACCGTTTAGACACAATTTCATGAAAAAACGGATCCTGGGCAAAGGACTTAGGAGGCTTCTTGGCCCGCTTGATTGCCGACTGAGAAGTCGGGTCCGGAGGCTGATCAGAAATCGACAAAGAGTGATTGACAGCCGAAATTAGTGTGTCTTCTATATGCCTAGACTCGGAAGGGACATCTGAATCAGAGTCAGAGTCTTGGGAATCGTGACTACTAAAAGTCACAGAGCCCGGGTCAGACTGATCATCGTCTGAGTCGGAAGAGGCGTAGAGGTCGCAATGGCGCCTCTTGGAAGCAGCCTTTTTACGTTCTGGGGAAGAAGGACCAGACGAAGCAGGCGGGCTCTTCTGAAGGAGCTGAGCCGGGGGAAGGCTGCCTGAGGTTTGGGTTATCTGAGTGACAAGGTCATCTATCCTTTTAGACATTAGAAGAGCCCATGCAGGAAGAACGTCATCAGATGGGGGTGCTGCCTGGCCGGTGGCCGGGGCAGAATCCAAAACCTGCGCGGCCTCCTGGTCCGGCAACTGGGTCTGTTGTGACACGGTAGTAGGGGCATCGCAGCCCCGGCATAGTGGATAGCTTCGGCCATTAGAAAACGAGCGTCCACAGGTGGTACAAGCATAGTACAGGTCCGTAGAGGACGCCTGGGAAGCTTTATCACCCTTGCGGTTACGCATGTCAGCAACAGAGTCCTACAGCCCTATATAGGGATATTCCGCTGTTAGTATGAGTGAGGAGCCACTAGCAGTATTATAAAGTGACTGCTATGCAGAGCCGGTATATACCGATAGAAAAATGGCATATACTGTCAAACAGTCGGCATATACCTGCAGGCAGAGCCAGTATATACCGCTAGTAGCTGATATACACCGCTAGCCAGCAGGCGCACACCGCTAGAGAGACAGCGATATACCACTGAGCAGAGCGGTATATAGTGCTGCAGAAGTGCAGAGACAAGGAGGCGATCTCACCCGTGTCTGCTCCCCACGTGGAAAATGGCGTCCAGTGTTCCTGGCAGCCTGGAGGAGAGAGACGGCCCCCGGAGACTGATTGGTCTCATGGCTGGGACTAAGCGTGACGGCCAATTGGAAAGGAGCTGCTCCTGAGTGAGGGAGCGGCTTCCAGAGCAGTGAGAGGGGGCGTTGCTAGAATGCAGGTCGAAGCCGGGGGCTAAATTAATGATGCTCCCCGGGATCACGGCCTGCATCGCCCCACCGGCGCCTTTCCAGGCGGCGGTTTGGATGCAGGGGACAGATGACTCGTCGTCTCCCTACCTGCTCCTGGCTCCGTCTGAAAACGCATCGGTGATGGATGTGGGGATCTCAGGGACGCATCTTCGGCTCAAGACTGAAGCAGGTCCTCAGCTTGGTTTAGCCCTCTGGAGCTACTTTGGTGTGAGGTGCTTCCAGGGAGCCTGGAGGGGTACGCAGACCCGACCACTTGGGCGCGAGGGAAGACTGACGGCTTGTGCACGCCAGGTTTCCTCTGCCCGTACGCGGGGGGATTTAGGGTGGCAGGGCACCCTGGTATTGCCCTATATCAAAAATAGAATGAATAAGAAAAAACAAAATAAAAAATAAAAACAAAATAACCTGGCCTGAGGCACCTGGTAGGGCAAGGCCTCCCTGCTGACACTAGAAAAAACTGAGCTAGTTTCCTGCCTAGCTAGGGTATATGCTGTGGGAGGAGGAGCTAACACTTTTTCAATCTAGTGTCACGCCTCCCCTGGAGACACCATAATACCCCACTTTTTGTTTTTACATAATACCCCACTGTCTGTGTCCCCCAATGAAGGAGAAAGGAAAGGAACCCCTGTTAAGCGATCCCCAGGGTCACAGAACCGGGAAACGGCCACCCTATCATACATCCCAGTAAATACAAAGCCCAGGACAGAGTACCCAAGCCCTGGGGTGTGTCACAGTACCCGGCTGCGTTCGCTGTCAGAAGACTGAGCAGCTCCGGAACTGAGAATTTCAGGCTGATTGCTACCACTGCCGGCACCAAGAACAGGCTATCGGCGGGTGTGCTGGGTACTGGACCCCAACCCATCAGATACTGATGTTCCTAAGGATAGGCCGTCAATGTAAAAGTAGTGGACAAGCTCTTTAATTTAATTCCTTATTGATGTAGGACGGAATAGTGCAAATCACATTGGGTCCTCCTGTTGGGTCCTCCTGGGTCCTATAACAGCAGCAACCAGAGTTAGTTCCCTCAATCAATGACAGCAGGGCTAAAATGACGATTAGTGGTATGTGTGGGCGCACACCACCTCCCATCAGCCCCCTGAGATGTAAGACGTGATCACTAAGTAGCAGGGGGTTGACATGGTAACATTGCAATATACAAAACAAATTATTCTGGGAACTATAAAAAAAATAAAATAAATGTAAGTAAATAAATAAATAAATATTCAATTCATCCTTCCCCTTTCTACCTTTAAAATAAAGAAATAGAGGCTTGTCAACCAGTTTTACAATAATATTCATTATTTTGGATGATTTGTTTAATGTTGTTGTCCTGCCCCCCGCCCAAAAAAAACAACAAAATTTAAAAACAGTTCAGAATAGTGCACAAAAATACAAAAAAGTCAGAATTAATTCACAAATTCTTCCATTTCCAGACTCCAATATCCCCCATCAGTCTCTAGAATATTTTCTTTGTTTTCACATAAGATTACAAATACAGTATGAATGCAAAGTTTTCATAGTGATTCATACAGGGAAGATTTGCTGCAGACATTTCTGAAAATCACATAAAAGGAGACAGCAGGTGCATGGATTTATTTTTTATTTTTATTTTTTATTAACCCCATTCAGATTATATTTTGAGAAATTAGGTTGAATTTATCCTAATATTTAATATCAAATTACACAGGAAAATTACATATTTTTGCTTTAATGATGAAAGAAAACTAGTTTGTATATTTTAAAAATATAAGATTTTTTTTATTATTATTATTATTTACCCCGCTTCACCAAAAACTGGAATATAGGAATTAGGGTAAGTTCTCATGATGAGCTTTTGATGTTGCGGAATGTCTGCCCTTGTTATGAAGATTTTTTGTTTTTTAATTTTTTGGGTGCGTTTTATACAAGCGTTTATATATTATATTTAAATTATATAATATATTTTATATTATATATATAATATATATTAGATTATATATATATATACATATATATATATATTATATTTTATATTGCGTTTCCCAACGCTGCGGCTTTCGTATGTCATGTTTTAAAAAAAAGCTGCTTTCTTTTTTATATTTCCTGGTATTGTTTTTATACATTTGAGTGCAGATTACATTTATTTTTAGTGCGTTTTTGCCTCGTTAAATGCACTAAAAACGTGGTTTTACCTGCAAATTTTCTGTTTTTAACGCAAGTCTGCTGGGAAAATCCACACCTAAAGCTGAAATTACCCGCAGGAGACACATTGTGGATTTGAAAAACACACCGCAGGTCAGATTACTCGGAGGAAAAAAGCAGAGTGGGCAGGAGATTTCTATAAATCCCGTCCACTTTGCTGAAACCACGATCCGGACATAATGCATCCTGGATGCAGCTTTCACTCTACTGCGGGAAAACGAGTGTTCTCCGCAGCTGCCCGTCCCCATGAGTAGGGTTCAAGCCGCTGCGGACTTTAGCTCTATTCTCCCTGAGGAGCATAAATTGACATGCTGCGGCTCAGAAAAGTCACTTTACTCTGCAGAGAAAAGAAGCACAATGGGCATTGTATTTCTATAAATCCCATCCACTGTGCTTGTACTGTACAACGTAGCATTTTGGATGCAGCTGCGCTGGAAACGCTGCGTTGTACAGTACAAGCACAGTGGATGGGATTTATAGAAATACAATGCCCACTGTGTGTGTACAGCCCGCAGCGTAAACTGACCTGCGGTGAGGCTCTCTGAGCCGCAAGCATGTCAATTCTTTGCTGCGGAGTCGCAAGCGTTCTCCGCAGGAAGAACACAGCGAGAAACCGCAGCGTCCCAAACCCTGATCATGGGCGCGGGCAGCTGCAGCCCCACAGGTCAGGACCTGCCGCACCCAGTGAGTCCTGATATTAGGCACGTACCCTAAGATACTGCTAAAATACGCAGCGTCAAAAACTCACCAAAAACTCATTGTGATCACACAGCCTTAAAACTTGTTCTCCAAAATGGTACAAAAAATACAGTTCACTACACATAAACACCCAACCACTTTTGAGTCTCAAAAATCGGCAACACAACAACATTTTTTAAAAAAATCTTTTACAAAGTTCAAAAAAGCTCAAAACTTTTATAAACAATTTTTTTTTACCAAGTTATTGTTATGGCAAAATGAACACAGAACAATAAACAATCAATGGCAGAATTTCCGTTGGGATTATTTTTCCCTTTCTTCATGGTAAAGTGAATGGTGCCATTCAAAAACTACAACTCAACCCAGCAAAAAAAACTAAATAAAAAAAAAAAATAAAAACAGAATTTCATCAGTGAAAAAAAAAAAAAGAAAATTGGCTTAAGCAGTAAGGGGTTAATAGAGAATACCTTTGTTCACATAACATAACAGTTTTGTTGCAGAAAGGATTTACCACCAAAGCATCTGTCAGTTTATACATATAAATAGCTATCAGATTTCTTCAAATATATGACACGTGAGCATACCCTTAATAAATACTACTATATAATAATAAAAATTATAATATAATAATAATTATGTGTGAACATACCCTTATTAAACACTACTATTTAATAATAAAAAATAATAATATAAGTATAATTATTATGTGTGAACACACTACTATTTAATAATAAAAAATAATAAGAGAATAATAATTATGTGTGAACACACTACTATTTAATAATAAAAAATAATAATAGAATAATAATTATATGTGAACACACTACTATTTAATAATAAATAATAATAATATAATTATTGTGTGAATATACATATTATTAAACAATACTATTCAGTAATAAAAAAAAAAATTATTATGTGTGAACATACATACCTTTATTAAACACTACTATTTAATAATAAAAAATAATATAATTATTATGTGTGAACATACCCTTATTAATCACTACTATTTAATAATACAAAATAATACAATTATTATGTGTGAACATACCCTTATTAAACACTACTATTTAATAATAAAAAAATATAATTATTATGTGTGAACATACCCTTATTAATCACTACTATTTAATAATACAAAATAATACAATTATTATGTGTGAACATACCCTTATTAAACACTACTATTTAATAATAAAAAAAATATAATTATTATGTGTGAACATACCCTTATTAATCACTACTATTTAATAATACAAAATAATACAATTATTATGTGTGAACATACCCTTATTAAACACTACTATTTAATAATAAAAAAATAATAATATAATTATTATGTGTGAACATACCCTTATTAAACACTACTATTTAATAATAAAAAATAATAATATAATTATTATGTGTGAACATACCCTTATTAAACACTACTATTTAATAATAAAAAATAATAATATAATTATTATGTGTGACCATACCCTTATTAAACACTACTATTTAATAATAAAAAATAATAATATAATTATTATGTGTGAACATACCCTTATTAAACACTACTATTTAATAATAAAAAATAATAATATAATTATTATGTGTGACCATACCCTTATTAAACACTACTATTTAATAATAAAAAATAATAATATAATTATTATGTGTGAACATACCCTTATTAAACACTACTATTTAATAATAAAAAATAATAATATAATAATTATTATGTGTGAACATACCCTTATTAAACACTACTATTTAATAATAAAAAATAATAATATAATTATTATGTGTGAACATACCCTTATTAAACACTACTATTTAATAATAAAAAATAATAATATAATTATTATGTGTGACCATACCCTTATTAAACACTACTATTTAATAATAAAAAATAATAATATAATTATTATGTGTGAACATACCCTTATTAAACACTACTATTTAATAATAAAAAATAATAATATAATTATTATGTGTGACCATACCCTTATTAAACACTACTATTTAATAATAAAAAATAATAATATAATTATTATGTGTGAACATAGCCTTATTAAACACTACTATTTAATAATAAAAAATAATAATATAATAATTATTATGTGTGAACATACCCTTATTAAACACTACTATTTAATAATAAAAAATAATAATATAATAATTATTATGTGTGAACATACCCTTATTAAACACTACTATTTAATAATAAAAAATAATATAATTATGATGTGTGAACATACCCTTATTAAACACTAGTATGTAATAATAAAAATAATAATATAATAATAATGTGTGACTGTTCGTAAAAAGTACTATATAATAATAATAATTATTATTGTTATATGTGAACATACTATTATTAAAAAAAATACTATAAACTTTACGCCAACATTCACACACAGTACATTTTATCGATACCTTAGGCTGTGAGATCTCTTCTTTATTTCATTCCAGCAGAGGTTCATGTTGATCAAATCTGAGATTATTCTGTCTGCTTAGAAATTAAGAACTGCAAAAGAAAATAAGTAAAATTTAAATAACTTTCAAGAAAATTAATAGGAATATTTTAATCATATTTTGCAATAAACTGAAGTTATAATGTATCATTTTAATATATTTCCAAAAGTTTGTGGAGAAGTTTGAAGACTCTCACCTGGAGTGTAATCAGAAGGCTATGACATTCCAAGGATGAAACAATGAAGAAGAAAAGGACATGCCAAGAAAGATGCTGCCAGAAAAGAAGTGCAAGATGAGTGCGAGAGATGAAAGAGTAAAAACTATACTTAAAAAATAAATATGGCAAAATATGTAGAAGGGAGAATAGAAAGGTATTTAGTGAAGAGAGAAAGAACTGTCTCAGAGGAGCCTAGATGGCCCATGTCCCCTCCGCCTCCCCGAGGAATGTCATTTGGGGGACTGTAACTCTTGTGCCCTTTCCTAAAGAAACCAGGCTTTGTCTGGGACACATTCCAGTCACTCCCCAATGTTATCTGCCATATAAACAGTGAGCATTTATAGACAAGAGAAAAATGTATCCATTCCATGGTAATGACCTCCCGCCGCTGCTTCTCACAACTTGGGTTTCACCAAATTAAATTAAATTTAATTTGATAAAAATACAAATGTACTTTTTAGGCAGAAAGGGAAAGATAAAATTCAGTTTTATTTTTTTTTGTAGATTTCCAATCAGGGCCGGACTGGGGGTCTGGGACCCACAGGGGGAATTGACTCTAGGGGTCCACTCTACAGCTAAATGCAAATAACTATTAGCCGTTATCCCCGTTATAGTGAAGCGCCGACTGTAGAACACAGGCGGCTCCTGCACATTTACTGTGCGCACACCATAACTGGGATGTACAATTACGGTAGGTTGTATTAACATGGGGTTCTTTGGTAAAAACAAGTTATCACTGATCCAAGGGATCCACAGGATCAGATCATACTTATTAATTGGTGGAATACTGGACCAATCAGAAGAATTAGGAACTTTTATCCGTGACAGGGCACTTTTAATGTTATTGTCAGATGACTGACCGCAGCGCCATCCATCCTCCAGAAAAAGCCAATTGCAGCGATCACAGCCACTGAGAGAATAAATGGATCAGGGGTCGAGTCGTACACGAGCTCCAGTGTAATGGAGGTAAAAGTTTCCCATGCTGCTGATCGTGAGGGTCCCAGCAGTCGGACCCCCACCAATCAATAAGTTGTCACTTATCCTGTGGAGAGATTACTTGTTTTCACCAGAGAACACCTGTATGCTCAATATTAATATCAACAAATTAATCATATTATTATTTTATATTAGTATTCATTCTATCACTTAATATTGAGCAGAATTACACTGACAAGCAAAATGGTAACAATGTTTTAAACTTTTGACTTTCAGGCTCCATATCTCACCATCCACTACAGCTTCAAATGTGAGACGACCTTCATTTTACAGACAATCATCTTGACTATCTCATACATAAATTTGACTTGCAACTATTTACTGTGTTTTTCCAAAAATAAGACACTATGTTATACTTTTTTTGCCCCCCAAAAAGCACTAGGGTTTATTTTTGGATGAGGTCTTATTTTTGGAGAAACATGCTTGGGGGTAAGTTTATCCCCCAAAAAAGCAGACCTCTTACTTCCCAGGAGACTCATACTTACCACACCCGGATGTCTGCATGGCTCCCAGGTCCACCCTGTGATCTCCGGTGGGTGCTGCACGCCGTCCTCACCTGCTTCTGGCCAACACACTCCCACACAGCAGATCGCAGATCTCACACACACACACACACTCATCACATCCAGCATTACAGAATGCTTCCGGCCGCAGGGAATGATGGGAGAAAGTCACGTGTCCGCAGGTCCTGTAAGGTAGCATTGCGGCAGGTCTTGCGCTCCACACAGCCTCTCAGGATTCTGCCAGCCAGAAAAATCAGTGTCGCTGTATGTGGTGAGTATGTGTGTGATCCAATGTTTGTGTGTGCGATCTGATTGTGTGTGTGTGTGAGATCTGATGTGTGCGGGTGTGAGATCACTGCAGATCCTCTGCTCGGTGTCTGGGGAGTATGATTGCGGGCTGTCCGCTGTCTATAATGAAGTGTCCTGCAGTATCTTTAACTTTTATAGCTGCACGGACACTTCATTATTGATCTGCGGCTAGGGCTTATTTTCAGGGGAGGGCTTATATTTAAGCCTTGCTCCGAAAACGCTGAAAATCCCTGCTAGGGCTTGTTTTTGGGGGAGGTCTTATTTTTGGAAAAACTCAGTAGCATATGGTTAGTTATGCAGATTCTTGTCATGTCACTGTATTGTTACTGTTTTGCTTCTTGCATTTGAAAAATCTTTTTCTTCCTGTATACTACAAATTACAACCTGTTCTCACATTCCCTAATACCTCAGTGTTTTAGGTTGATTCCCAAACAAAAGGTCAGTGGATCGAATCAAGGAGCAACTATGAATATTTCCCAAGAAAAGAGAAACATCATCATCCAGCTCATTGACAGTGATCTTGGCCAAGAAAATGTCCAAACTGCATCCTGTGAATGAAGTCCGTTCATCCATTCAAAAGCCAAGAGATGGACGTCCAGGCAAAATATCAGAGTGAGCAAGTCGGCTCATCACAAGGTCTATCAGTATCCCCTATACATCATATAAGCCCACACACAGCCCCCTATATACAGTGTGAGCCCCCACATAGCCCCATGTATACAGTATGATCACCCCTATGTACATTATGATCACTCCATGTACAGTATGAACCCACACATAGCACACGTATATACAGTACAAGCACACACATAGTTCCCCATATAAGGAATGAGCCCACATACAGTCCCACTATATACAGCATAGGCCCCCACACAGCCCCACTAAATACAGCATGAGACTGCACATAGCCCTCCCTATACAGAGTGGCAGACATACAACAATACAATATGAGCCCCCGCACAGGCTTCCTGTATACAGTATGAGCCCACACACATAGCTCCACTTTATATGAGCCCACACACAGCCCTACTATATAAAGTATGAGCCCACACACAACCCCAATATATACAGGAGGAGCCCACATACAGCCCTACTATATACAGGAGGAGCCCAGAAACAGCCCCCCCTAGATCACTCCTATATATATTATGATCACCCCTATATACAGTATGAGCCCACACATAGCTCCCTATATGTAGTATGAGCCCGCACATAGCCCCCATATAGACAGTATTAGCCCACAAATAGACCCCCTATATACAGTATGAGCCCCCCCCCACAGCCCCCTATATACAGCATGAGCCTACACACAGCCCCATTATATTCAATAAGAGCCCACACATAGCCCAACTATATACATGAGCCTACACACAACCCCTCTATATATGGTATGATCACCCCTATATACATTATGATCACCCCTATATACAGTATGAGCCCACACATAGCTCCTTATATGCAGTATGATTCCGCACATAGCCCCCATATAGACAGTATTAGCCCACAAATAGACTCCCTATATATAGTATAAGCCCCCACACAGCCCCCTATATACAGCATAAGCCTACACACAGCCCCACTATATTCAATATGAACCCACACATAGCCCAACTATATACATGAGCCTACACACAGCCCCTCTATATATGTATGATCACCGCTATATACATTATGATCACCCCTATATACAGTATGAGCCCACACATAGCTCCCTATATGCAGTATGAGCCCGCACATAGCCCCCATATAGACAGTATTAGCCCACAAATAGACCCCCTATACCCCCTATATACAGTATGAGCCCCCACACAGCCCCCTATATACAGCATGAGCCTACACACAGCCCCATTATATTCAATATGAGCCCACACATAGCCCAACTATATACATGAGCCTACACACAGCCCCTCTATATATGGTATGATCACCCCTATATACATTATGATCACCCCTATATACAGTATGAGCCCACACATAGCTCCTTATATGCAGTATGATTCCGCACATAGCCCCCATATAGACAGTATTAGCCCACAAATAGACTCCCTATATACAGTATAAGCCCCCACACAGCCCCCTATATACAGCATAAGCCTACACACAGCCCCACTATATTCAATATGAGCCCACACATAGCCCAACTATATACATGAGCCTACACACAGCCCCTCTATATATGTATGATCACCCCTATATACATTATGATCACCCTTATATACAGTATGAGCCCACACATAGCTCCCTATATGCAGTATGAGCCCGCACATAGCCCCCATATAGATAGTATTAGCCCACAAATAGACCCCCTATATACAGTATGAGCCCCCACACAGCCCCCTATATACAGCATAAGCCTACACACAGCCCCACTATATTCAATATGAGCCCACACATAGCCCAACTATATACATGCGCCTACGCACAGCCCCTCTATATATGTATGATTACCCCTATATACATTATGATCACCCCTATATACAGTATGAGCCCACACACAGCCCCTATGTACAGTATGAGCCATACTCACTATGCTCCTGTCCCAAGCATTATTCTCTTGCTGGTTCAAGTCCGATGCAGTCATTAAAATGAGAGGCCGGCGGCTGATGTGACAGTGACGTCACCACCTATAGGCTAGCGGCCATTTTTTTACTGCTGAGGACCATTTACTCTAAGTTCTGCTCGGGGGCCCACCGGGGCATCGTCGTATAGTCCGCCAGGTCAGTCTCCGACATTGTCTTCAATGTTTAACATGTGTGGATTATAAAATAAGGCCTCATTCACACATCCATGTCAGGTTTCTTTTCCTGCATGTCTTTCAAAGTGATACCATTGAAAACAGCAACAAATCGTGCAAAAAATAAGTCTTTATACAGATATGGAACAAAATAAGACAGCTGTAATTTCCACAACTGAAATGTATATTTATGGAATAAAATTAAATACTTTTTAAATGCTAAATTAATTCCGTGCTAATTTCTGTAAAACATTTTTGGGGTTAAGACGCTCACTATACCCGTTGATAAATGCCTTGAGGGGTGTAAGTTTGCAAAATGGAGTCAATTCTCTAGAGTTAAATCATTGTTTTCATTGTAGAAAATCTGAGATTGCCGTTCCTTGCTATGTAAATCACCAAATTACTCCTAATTGCTTCTAATCATCAAATTAATTGGGCATAATGCTCTTTCGCACTGTCCTAAGTGTAGCCAAAAATGAGCAAACTGAGCGTAATAATTGACAAACTTCCCTTTCAAAGGGGAACAAAATGGACACAACATATTGGGTGAAGAAATGGCATATCTGTGGAAATATTGTAATTTTCATTTTGCAACATTCATTGTGCACTAATTTCTAGAGAGCACCTGTGGGGTCATAATGGTTGAGTGGTGTATTATCCAAAATGGGGTCACTTGTGGGGGATTTCCACTGTATTAATACACCAAGGGCCCTGCAAATGTGAAATGGTGCATGCAGAACTCATGAATATGGAGGACTACCTGGCAGCACGCCACATAGTCCTTTAGTGATAATAACCTCCTGCTGATAAACTGTGATTTTATCAAAACGACATCAAGCAGCCCAGTAAGTGACACATCACTAGAATCAGGGTCTGTCTCAACATCATGCTATCAGGTTTTCAATTTAATTGGCCAATCCTTTAAACCCTAGAAACACCTATTGAATCAAAACACTCAATAAAGCCCACATTAAATTACTAGAGGGGTGCAGTTTCTAAAATAGAATGTTTTGGGATTTTTTTTTGTTGTGTTGGGAGTCTCAAGGACTCTTTAAAATAAAGTGGTGCCTGATAAAAATCCAAATAAAAAAGCCCCAAAATCCACAAGGTTGGTGTTGTGTAATGTAGATCAGTAGGACCACATATCGATGGCTTGTGCACTCTTTGATCAAAAAATGCTAAGTACCTTATGTTTTTAAGTTTAGTTAAGTTTTTAATGTTTACAGCGTTGTTAGAATTCATGTTTTCATTAGTGAAGCACCATATATATGTCTGTATATTGTCCACACAGTGGATTTATACACCTGTATATTCATTTATTACTAAATGTGAGCGGACCCTACATTTTCTTTTTTTTTTGTGGCACATATGGGTCCTATGCGAGATACAGCTGCCTATGCTAACAGTCTGCAATAGAGCACTAGTGATGATTGGGCACTACCATGATCGGGTGCTCGGTACTTGTAACTAGTGATGAGCGGGCACTAGCATGCTCAGATGATCAGTACTCGTAACTAGTGATGAGCACCCAAGCATGGTAGTGCTCGCTCATCACTAAGAGTACCCGAGCATGGTAGTACTCACTCATCACTACCGAGCATGGTAGTGCTCACTCATCACTAATTAGTAATCAAGCATGGTAGTGCTCGCTCATCACTACTGCACCCGAGCATGGTAGTGCTCACTCATCACTAATGAGCACCCGAAAATGGTAGTCTTTGCTCATCACTAATGAGCACCTGAGCATGGTAGTACTCACTCATCACTAATGAGCACCCGATCATAGTAGTGCTCGCTCATCACTACTAAGCACCTGAGCATGGTAGTACTCACTCATCACTAATGAGCACCCGATCATAGTAGTGCTCGCTCATCACTACTGAGCACCTGAGCATGGTAGTGCTCGCTCATCACTAATGAGCACCCGAGCATGGTAGTACTCACTCATCACTACTGAGCACCTGAGCATGGTAGTCCTTGCTCATCACTAATGAGCACCTGAGCATGGTAGTCCTTGCTCATTACTAATGAGCACCCGAGCATGGTAGTCGTTGCTCATCACTAATGAGCACCTGAGCATGGTAGTGCTTGCTCATCACTAATGAGCACCCGAGCATGGTAGTCGTTGCTCATCACTAATGAGCACCTGAGCATGGTAGTGCTCGCTCAACACTAATGAGCACCCGAGCATGGTAGTCGTTGCTCATCACTAATGAGCACCTGAGCATGGTAGTGCTCGCTCAACACTAATGAGCACCCGAGCATGGTAGTCGTTGCTCATCACTAATGAGCACCTGAGCTTGGTAGTGCTCGCTCAACACTACCGAGTACCCGAGCATAGTAGTGCTCGCTCATCACTACTGAGCATCGTAGTGCTCGCTCATCAGTAGCTGCGGTTAATGCGGGAAGTTACAATGCGTGTGATGGAGTGTGATCAATGTTACTTGGGGATAATTTAAAGGGAACCTGTCAGCTGATTCACGCTGCCTAAACCTTGAGCAGTATGAATTCCTGTATTCTAGATTTCATGTATCACTCTGAATTTCAAAGAAAAAATAATTGAAAAATTGGGAATCAAGTGACTAGTCCAAGACGCAGGTTCTTGCCACTTCTTCCTGTCTGCTCAGCGTGCATAGGGATAAACTTGTCAGTATAGTTGACTGAATCGGGAGAAGCCAATGGAGGCCTCCCTCTTGGACTGGTCAGTTTATTCCACACTTTGAACTACATTTTTCACAGTAACGCCACATTCACACATCTGTGTGTCACTGTCCCAGTACGGACTATAATGCACGGACTGTCCATGGCTCTCCTGACCAAAACTTGACAGCCTTATGGGCATATATCTGAAGCTATAAAGTTTGAGTTAGGAGACTAGCCGCAAGTTTGTGCACCACAGTCCGTACTCCATGAAATGGAATCCAAAGTTTTATTTTTTTTTAGAAGAAAGAAATCATCCTATTAAAACAGACTGGACTTTGTCAGACCTGGGTGAAAATGGCGTGACAACACCAGTAGTCGTAAAATGTCATCACATCCTCAAGTTGTGCAAACTTTTTGTGACTTTTCAAAGGTTTTTTACGCCACAACACTTCTGTAAATGCTTTGATGAATCGGGCTCTTTTTATTTGGTGAAAAGGCTTCAAAAACGGTACCAGCTCTTTACTGTATGAACAAGCACTTGCTGATTGTCACGGGGTCCTATCACACAATCAACAGAGGGAGAGATGGGTGAGTAATCCAGAGATCCTTTATTCCATGCAAATCAGAAGATCCATAAAACAATCCACCACACAAAGGGTAAAGTAGTCCAGTAATGGGATAAATGTCCCAGGAGGTTAGTCATAATCCTCCAGCAGTCTTTTTCCAGGGAAATCGGGGTTTCTCACAATCTCTCTGAGGTGTCAGCTTTTCCCTCAGAGGATCAATCTTATTTCTTGTCTCTTGTCTTTGACAGCCAGAATGAATAATCCCCCAGGTAAACAGAGAGTTTAGATGGATCCCAGGCCCCCCTCCCCCAGACTTGGGACAAAAGCCTGGCAGGGGGTGATTAACCTGCAAACAGGACAATGTACACACAAGGAATACACAGAATAGACAGAGCACCACGCCTAAAATACGAACCTACACAACATTATGAACCCCCCATATTCCATCATCACACTGATATCTAGACATCTAAGCTAAAAAAAATATTCTAATCACCCACATTAACCAGCAAATCAATGGCTCTTATTTTACTAATCAACCATATAATGCACTTTTGTATTGCTGTAAGCACAAAATAAAAAAAAAACAAAAACAAATAACCAAAAACAGACTGGAAAGGAGGAAAATAGAAGACATTTTTATGACACCTCTATTTCTTATCAAATTAAAGGATTGGGTACATGTAATGAATAGTGATGAGCGAATGCTACCATGCTCGGCTATTCGGCACTACAGTTGAACGCTCAGATGGGGGCGACTCGAGTATATTGGACGTCAATGGCGAACTTGAGCATTTTTCTGGGAACATTTTCTGGAAAAATGCTCGAGTTCCCCATTGACTTCCATTATGCTCAGTACTCGAGTCGCTCCCATCCGAGTGTCCAAGTGCTCGTTTCTAGTGCCGAACACCCGAGCATGGTACATCATGCTCATCACTATTAATTATTGTTTCTATAATCCCAAAACAGATCCAAAAACATAAATAACGACTGGACATTGGACCAGAACCTAATAGGATTACATCTAATGGCACTCACTACAAAGGGCAATGTGGACCCCGTTCTCAGGATTGGTGGGCTTCCAGTAACCAGAACTCCATGGACTATGTAGATGGTGTAAATGTTGTTTATGGGATAACAGCTTACAAGGAATAGCTAGTGATGAATACACTGGCGCGGATGAATAATACATGTATGTTCCACTTTATGTGAATAAAGGGCTTAAACAGAATCCTCCTCTTGAATATATCACACTTCCAGCCTCCGTCCTGTGTACAGTTCCTGGGATCTCTGAAGGCATTTGTGTGGGTTATCAGTGTAGGAAGAGCTTTAAGATCTGGAATTTGTGACACTTGTATTGTTTATCATCCATTGTGCCCCTCCTTAAATATTATCAAACGGCTCATGTTTCACACTTAGGACAAAAGAGTAAAAAGTCCCTAAAATTCCACAACTTACTCAGATCCATACTGTTATTCACAGAGTGTAGCACTTTATTTTTAAATGGTCAGTTTTATACAAGAGACTTATTTAACTATTGGTGCATGTATTTAAAGGGGGTGTCTGTGTGCTGCCCCCGCGAGAGCCGACGGGCTGCTCGGATCCGGATCCGCAGTGGCTCGAGGGGTCTCCAGACCCGAGGCGGGGTCGCGCGGCCGCTCGAAATGAAAAAGGGGGAAAGATATTTACAAAAGGGGTGGAAAAATTGAGTAATGTTCGTGACGCCACCCACGGGTCGTGGTAAAAGTGGGATACCACCGCTGCTGCGTTTGGGAGAGAGCGATGGGATGGCAGCTTGTGATGTTAACTCCTCTGTGGGCAGGGGGAAGGTGTCCCAGGGCTCGGTGTTGGAAGGCTGGGGACCCGTTGGGAGTAAAGGGGCACAACGTACTCACACAGTCCAGAGATGCTAACACCGACAACGGGTAAACCAAAGTCTTGAATGCCCTGTAGCCTTTGTTTGAATACGCTGTGTCCGTGCCCTTTTGGCGTTGCTGGTTGGTCTGAAGCCTTGTCCCTTGGCACTGTGTTTACTCTTTGTGGATCCCTTTTGCCTGAAACTACTCAGGTCCCGCTCACCCGCGTGGCTAGCAGGGTGAGCTTGCTCTCAGGGTTCACGCTTGGGATTTTCTGTAAAATGATTAAAATTAATACATCTAGTTATCAAATATTTCATAGTAAGACATATACGTTCATAGTTCTGTTTATGTTGGAGGGCATAGGTTATTAATAAAGTTTATAAGGGTAAATATGCCCATATTGAATATACTTGAGTGCTGAGCATGATGGAGGGATATATTTAAATCCTTCCCGAAGCTTTCCGAAGTTTCCAGAAGGTTACGTAATATGGAACTATATTCAACTGTGTTACACTAGAATGCCCTATATGGACTGAGCAGCTGGTATATAATACACGATGGAGGGGGCTACGGGGCGCTCTCCACACTGCCTGCTGTGAGAAGACTCCAGTGCTGCAAGATATGACACGCTGAGATGACATCCCCTGCATTGCCGTTCAGGAGCCAAAGAGAGATGGGTAAAGACTTCCCATTGTTCAGTATGGACTAAATGAACTCTTTTTACATAAGCTATCAAAGTATATTATTTTTTTCCTTTCTGTAACTGAACCCTGGCAACCATTTTTAAATAGATAAAATACATTTATTTTTTACATTTTTGAGGTCTTTTCATTCATGCGCCTTTACGTATTTGAAGAAAAATATATTTAAGAGTATATTTTTTAACATTTTGGTGAGCCACCCATTCGTAATTTTTTTGCATTTTTTTTGTTGTTCCTTCACTTTGCATAAGGGGGGTATCTCAAGTACGCAAGTATCTCCTGCAAAGGACAGGAATCGACAATTTATAAAAAAATCACGCAGAACCTAGGAAATACGTATAAGTCAAGTAGCATGAATGTTTTTTTTAAATGAACTTTAAAGACTTTATAAAGCCACAGAAGTTAACTTTTGACGTATTTTTGAGCAAGAAAGATAGTGTCAGTCCATAAGAAGTATTGGACGGGTTGAACAAGGTGAATCAAGTCTTACAGGATCATCCATCAGATCATCTGATCATTTCAGGTAAGAAAATGGATTTTATCTCTTCATATGTTAAGCAAAGTAAACTTCAGTTCACTTATCCAGATATTTCTAATGTAGAAGAGATTTGGTTACGCTTTTATGAGGAGTGTGAACTTGAGAATTCACGTATAGAATGTGTAAGGTCTTTTAATAGAGAGAAACAGAAAATCAGAAATGTCTGTCATTTAGTCTATGATTTTCACAGGTTAATCGTAGAAAAGTGTAAAAATGGTGGAAATAGACAACCTGAATTGTCAGGAGAGTCAGTGACAGAGAAATCCAAAGACTGCTTAGAACTTGGAATGTCAGTCAGTGATATTGTGAATTCTGACTGTAATGTTGTAAATGATCAGTCAGATGATTTAGACTGTAATTTTGTAAATCAGAATTTTGATAATGGCGACAGACACGTGTTACCTAATCAAGGTGCCTTTCAAGATACTGAGAAAGAAGCAGGAAATGACGTAGTGAAGCCAGAAGGGGGAGGAGCCAGAATGGGACACAGGCAGAAAGCCGTCAGAGAAGGACACGTGGAGAGAGAAAATGGCGACGATCAGTTTCTAAAAATAGAACAGGCTAAGTTAGGGATTACACTTAGAAAAAATTTATTGGACATATGCAAATTAATTCCCGCATATAATCCTAAAATACATGTTTGCAGAAATTCAGAGATATTTGAAAGTTCCATCGAGAGGTTAAATTTAACCAATAGTGAGACGAACCAGTTATTCCGTATGTGGTTACCTCAGCATTTCTTTAGACAATTGGCATTAAAAAAGTCTTCTGACAATGAGACATTTGATTGTTCAAATGATAACGATCTCATAAGGCTGAAATATCTCATCTTCTGTGCAAGGAATGAATCTGATCCAAACTACGAGATGTTGAAGGAATTACAAATTGAACAGAATGAGAGTACGTTCTCATTTATGTCCGTTTTTGAACGTTTGTATAGGGCGGTCATTCCAAATGTCAGATTGGATGGAATGATACGTTTATTCATCAAGAAATTTAATTTCCTTGATAATGCCGCCTGTGCGGTGGCATTAAATAAAAAGTCCCTATTCGAATGTACGACATTTATCAATTTTGTTAGAAGTCGCCAAAGTCAATCAAGACAGAAATTAATTAATTCTGAAAAACCAACACGGAAAAGGGAGAGTTTCCGTGAAAAACCAACAGTGTCTCCCAGATCCAGATATTTCTGTGACAGGGTATATGCAATTCGGAGGAAGATGCATACGTGTTACAAACCATACAATCCACCCCAATTTTTATCATCTAAAAGTCTTTTTTCACAGGAAAAACCCCTGTCACCAGTGACGGGATCGATCACTGGGATTGAGGATCCCAGACAAATGATGAGTAAAAGCTTTGAAAGACAGAAACAGGTGTCTTGTGCAGACTCTTTCCCTGGATTAGGGTTTGATAGTCAGCAACAGCTGGGTGGTTTTTCAGAGAGAGACATTTTCTCTCAAATAAGAGAAAACCTTGAATTACATAAGTTCCGAGATTCCGATAAGTTCAAAGGGAATCTAATAAATCGAATCTTTGAAGAAAAAATTAGGTATGGTCTTCAGTTAAATAAAGTGGATTTCTGGGTAAATTAATTTTATTGTTTGATAAATATGTTTATTCATATACAGTGAATCTATGCACATATATATATATATATATATATATATATATATATATATATATATATATATATATATATATATATATATATATATTAAAGGTAGTGATAGTAAACCAAGGTCATATTTTCATTTAGTCAAATGATAGTTTAATGTTATAAATTAATAATTTGATCTCTGTATATGAATAATAATATTTAAAATAAAATAATAAGAGAAAGTAACGGATTTTAAGTGTTTCATTTTTATCATAAATATGATAATAATTTTATTCTTTTATTTCCCTCAGAATTTATCAGTAAAACAGATTGATGAAGTATTAACTTTTTATTTTTACATATGTTCTTGTCCTCAATCAGGTAACATATATTTTCTTGTGTAAGGTTAATTCGCGAAAGCATGATTGGATAATAATTATTATTTTCTCAGGTACCAATGGTCAGAGAAGTATACTTGAACGTTTTTTTTTATGAATATATATATCTCCTTTAGAGTTATTAGAAATGTAATCTGAGCTTTGGAAGTGTAGTAAAACTGCTTGCTGTTTTGGAATGGTGTTCCTTGCACGTAACCAGAGCATGACTTGGTACTAAAGCTAAAAATAAATGTTTGTTCCATGGTCATATGTACAGTGTGTAATACATTGGAATTTGTTTTTTTCGAGAAGTACTTCAAATTAGTAACATAATTTTTGAAATGCGCATAGAATATTGAAAAAAAAGGATATGTGTTTGTCAGCTTCTATGTAGAAGTGTATGTTAAAGACCATGGCAGTCTTGTGTGCATAGATGTGTCAATGAATGATTGATTGTTTGAGCAGCTGCTAAAGTCAAAGTATTTGGATCCAGAGAGAGAGAAAAAAAAAAAAAAGAGAATTTATGTTTTAACTTAGAGGTTATAATATGTATGTATAATATTAGATAATAAGTTATAGTACATAAGTATAAATGAAGGAATTTATACCGGATATATATATCTTATTCTTAGACATTTCTTTAGTATAGAGATATTAGGATTTTTTATTAAGGGTTTATTCTGAAGAGTTACATTCTAGAATAAGGTTATAACGTTTTGATTTTCTTATATCTTTTTGTGTTAGTCTCTTCTTTTACTGATACACAGATTGGTAATCATTTTTTCTTTTCAAATATGGAAGTGATATTTATAATATGGTCTTGAAGATATACCACACAAATTTTAATTTAATTTAATCTAAACATATTAATTTTTAGAATATCATATTTCATGATATTGAAAGGGGGAGGTTTGGTCTCAATCACACACATTTATATTTGATAAATATATGTGTTTACAGGATACTTTAATAATTAATATTTCAAGTACAAAGGAAGAATTGGGAATAAAAAAATATATTTGAAGTATATCATAATGCATTTATATACTAAGAGAAGTGTATTATTTGCAAGGTTACATGACTTAATTATTTTTATTGGTTATTGATAGGTTTGGTAATTTTATAAGATACTGGTAATATTAAGGTTATCTGGTAACATTAAGGTTATGTATTATTAAAGACATAGGTGTTATATACATAGAAGGCCTTATTTTTATTTCAAGTTTTATTTTTATTCCGATTTTCATTTTTCTTTTTATTCCTATTTTTTATATTAATTATTTTAATATTCACATTTTTAATTAAAATCTTAATTCTACAATTTTATTTTTTTCTTCAGATTTTAAATATCTCAATTGAGAAAACACTTCAATATTTAGTTCAATAATATCTAATATAAGAATATTACTTTATTAAATATGAATCATATTAAAAGGGAAAAGTTCCATTTTTTGGAAGAAAAGATACTTTTTTCATCAATATATACAATTGTTTACTTTCTGGTAATACATTATTTTTATATTAGTATGTTAACTCAATAAGGGTGAAATATCACTTATAGTTACACATTTTCTTATAGTAGGTTATTTAATAAATAATAGACAAATCAAATAAATTAAATTAGAGTAATAAAGATGGAAGATCGAGGTACATCTAGGTTTACCTACCTATATTTACAAATAATATATATTATATTTTTAATCAATAATAATTTATAATGGGTATTATTGTGTTTTGATGGTATCATCCAGTCTTTTCTAAAAGGTTATTTGCTTTGATTTATAATTTACAAATGATCTAACTAAAAGCCACATTGTTGCCTTTCATATTTATAAGATGATACATGTTATAGGTACACATTATATTGTTTCATACTTTATATTATATTTTGGTTACATTCAACACATTGCCACCTATGGGTTTGGAAGGGTAATGCACCAACGACAAAAAGATCATTACAAGAAAATACTATCGTCTATACCATTATGCAGTATTTTATCATTCTGAGTATCAATTATATTAATACTTTTACGATAATAATAATGACATGGTATTATAGTATTAGAGTTATGATACGCTGTGACATTTATTAGTGATAGTTATTGCCATATTTGGTATTTAGATTAGGGAATGAATCAGTCTTCAATCAAGATTAGAGAAGATAAAAAGACTTTATATTTTTCCTAAAGTTAAAAGGGATTCTGCAAAAAGGTCCAAAAGGTAACGTCTCAAATAAGACTGTGTAACATACAAAATACACTTACCGTGCTTGCATCTCAGAAACGTAATATCTTTTGGTCCAAGGATGGACAATGACACATGGTCTGTGCATTAAGACCTCCCTAAAGTTACTAAGAAAAGCAATGACGTGTTAAAGTTAACCCCTGTCGTGCTGACCAAGAACGTCTTAACATCTGTTCCTGGGTTATTTGACAACAGGCAGCATGAAAGGTGACTAGTGTAAATCACACTGCACAGACATCAAAGACTTCTGCTATTCATCTACACTCATGAACTGTGGTTTATCAACATTGGCTATGGACTTTGCAATAAAAAATAAAGTTTATGGACTTTGATCTAACAATGATAAACGCAATATGGGACTGTATGAATTGGTAACCATTCATTTTTATCAAAGGATTTATTTCTAAGAGACTGTGTTTATGCCGGATTACATCGGAGATAAGAAGACATCAACTCAGAGGACATCATATGGTGACCGGATTTGGTTTTTGCATTTCTTTTTAGGTCTAGCGAAGTATAGTTATATACATTTTTATATGATTGATCAGTCACAGCCTGTCATAACATGAATCCACATTATTATATTATTGAACTTACATGAATAATGCAAATTAATTATTCTTCATCATTATTATTGATATTAATCCGTTATTGCCAAATAAGGAAAGAAGATTTGTTATTTTCTTGATGTATTAATTAATTTTCGGGGTTGCTCCACCCACTTCAAGGGGGAATTGTAAAATGATTAAAATTAATACATCTAGTTATCAAATATTTCATAGTAAGACATATACGTTCATAGTTTTGTTTATGTTGGAGGGCATAGGTTATTAATAAAGTTTATAAGGGTAAATATGCCCATATTGAATATACTTGAGTGCTGAGCATGATGGAGGGATATATTTAAATCCTTCCCGAAGCTTTCCGAAGTTTCCAGAAGGTTACGTAATATGGAACTATATTCAACTGTGTTACACTAGAATGCCCTATATGGACTGAGCAGCTGGTATATAATACACGATGGAGGGGGCTACGGGGCGCTCTCCACACTGCCTGCTGTGAGAAGACTCCAGTGCTGCAAGATATGACACGCTGAGATGACATCCCCTGCATTGCCGTTCAGGAGCCAAAGAGAGATGGGTAAAGACTTCCCATTGTTCAGTATGGACTAAATGAACTCTTTTTACATAAGCTATCAAAGTATATTATTTTTTTCCTTTCTGTAACTGAACCCTGGCAACCATTTTTAAATAGATAAAATACATTTATTTTTTACATTTTTGAGGTCTTTTCATTCATGCGCCTTTACGTATTTGAAGAAAAATATATTTAAGAGTATATTTTTTAACATTTTCTTGATGGTTTTGGGAAGTCCTATCCCCCTCGTTGCGCTAGTACCCCGATTTTGGAGTGGGTGGAGAATGGCTCGTGAAGACTCCGTCCTCATTGGGTGAATTACTGGGCTGCATAAAGCTACTTCCCAGCCTAGGATCCGCGTACCCCGTCGTGCCCTGGCCCCTGCCCGATTGTAGCACAAGGCCGCCAGTCTGCCCTCCATGGCAGTACTGTGCCCCCTGTCATTAGCCCCTGCGACCGGGGTTCCAGCACCTTCCAGGCCAGGCCAACGTATGGCACCTGGGACAGGTACAGGAGCCCAGCTTCGCAGCATGACCTCTTCCTGTCACGGCTCACTGACTACTCTCTGATTACTCCTTGACACTTCTGGCCCTCCTTCTACCATCCCTCCATCTGAGTGGCCCTATTCCCCTCAGGCCGCCCAATGGGTGTCTGGTGGGTGTGGTGCAGAGTGTTCCTCAGGATTTGTGTATACCTGTTCTTAGCAACACCAAAGGGACAGGACCCGTAACCAAGGAGGAGCAGGTACCATGCAGAAGGGCAGATTGCACGGCACCCTTGTGACGACCTGATAGGCCAAGGCATCACATTTGGTAATTTAATACTGTGATGGCCCATCCATAAGCTAGGCTCACACGACCGTATGCCTCCATCTGAGAAAAACGGTTTGATTAAGCAAATCTGACTTTGATCAGTTTGATCAGCATGGTATCCGTTATTCTGGAATATGGAGAATAAAAAAGGAGGTTCTCCATCTTCTCCATTCTGTCAGTCCGTGAAAATTAGACTGCGCTCTGATGTCCTCCCAATGCGATCCGCTATTTTTCACAGTCCCAAAGACTTGAGAATAGGCAAGCGAAATCCAATTTTCTAAAGCAAATCGTATATGGTTTTGAGGGGGCCAAGGGAAAAAAAAATCGGAAATGTATACTGCATCACTGAAAATTGGACTGCGCTCTTATGTCATCCCAGTGCGGCCCAATATTTTTTCACAGTCCCAAAGACTTGAATAGGCGAGCGTAATCCGATTTACTAAAGCAAATCGTGTTTTGAGGGGGCTAAGGAAAAAATTGGAAATGTGCACTGCCTCACTGAAAATTGGACTGCGCTCTGATATCCTCCCAGTGCGGTCCGATATTTTTCACAGACCCAAAGACTTAAATAGGCAAGCGCGATCCGATTCTCTAAAGCAAATTGCGTATGATTTTGAGTGGGCCGAGGAAAAAATTGGAAAAGTGCACTGTCTCATTGAAATTTGGACTGCGCTCTGATGTCATCCCACTGCAGTCCAATATTTTACCCAGCAAATACAAAATGGATACAGCCGCACACTAAATGCCATCAATGTATAAGGGAACTCTGGTACTGCATTACTGCTATATGAAAAAATGTGATTTTTAGTTTATGAATTGGCCAATTCATGTAAGCCCGGAAACCAAACGGCAAGGTAAATCTCAATATTCCGGGTCCCTAACTAAAATGCCACTATCTAGGTTAAAAACATCCTTGTCTGGGCAGCTAGACTAAAAATCTAACTTGAAATGCCACTATCTGGACTAACCTCCATGTCTGGGCAGCTAGGACTCCTGGTATAAGGATTGTGAACACAGCCTGGTTTATAGGGCGGAGTGCTCAGTCAGAAAAAAACTCACTGCAAATATTTCAAAAGACTGACCTGCACATCCTACAAGTGTGTATAGGTGCCAGCTGGCACCTATACACACTTGTAGGATGTGCAGGTCAGTCTTTTGAAATATTTGCAATATTTTACCCAGACCCATAGACTTGAATAGGCGAGCGTCATCCGATTATCTAAAGCAAATCGCCTATGATCTTGAGTGGACAGAGGAAAAGTGTCGGATATTTGCATTGTCTCACTGAAAATTGGACTGCGCACTGATGTCATACCACTGCAGTTCGATATTTTACCCAAACCATAGACTTGAATAAGTGAGCGTCATCCGATTCTCTGAAGCAAAATACGTATGGTTTTGAGGGGGCCGACTAAAAAAGTCGGAAAAATGCACTGCCTCACTGAAAATTGGACTGTGCTCTGATGTCATCCCAGTGCAGCCCGATATTTTTCACAGAGCCATAGACTTGAATAGGCGAGTGCCATCCGATTCTCTGAAGCAAATCGCGTATGATCTTGAGTGCACAGAGGAAAAAAATCAGACCTGTGCACTGCCTCACTGAATAAGGTCCAAACAGAGAGTGGCATCCTAGCAGAAGCTGCACGGAGAATTCATTGCTGTGCAATATGTTAATTTGTACTGCACTTTTTCAGGTAAAAACTGCAGTTCACTTAACAAGGAAAAAAACTGGCGAGTTTTCGGAGCACAGTGTGGTATATTAGGCTGCGCCAGTTTTTACATCAAACTCTGCTTTTAACAATACAACACTCGCTTGTTGGAACCATAACTTTTTTTATTTTTTCATATGGGGCTTGTTTTTTGCGGGATGAGTTGTACTTTTGAACAACACCATTAATTCTGCCCCGTATAGTACTGGTAAATGGGAAAAAAAACTGCAAGAGCGGTGAAACTACAGAAAACGTGAACTCGCACAGTTTTTGGGGAGATTTTTTTTATTTACCTTGTTCATTATATGGTAGAACTGACCCGCCATTACGATTCCCCAGGTCGGTACGAGTTCGTAGATACCAAACATGTATAGTTTTACTTTTATATAAGTGGTGAACCCCCCCAGAAATTAAAATAAAATAAAGAATTGTGCTTTTGTCACCATTTTCCAAGCGTTCTCATATATCGGGATTTTTAGCGTTCTCATTTTTCGGGATATGGGGCTCAGTAATGATTTATTTCTTGCGTCCTCAGCTGACATTTTTAATTATACCATTTTTGTGTAGAAGTGATGTTTTTCATCGCCTCTAATTGCATTTTAATGCAATGTTGCGGAGCCCCAAAAAAACGTAATTGTGTTTTGATTTCTTTCTCCCTATATCCTTTACAAATCAGATTAATTTCTGGGCATTTCTGAATGCAGCGATATCTAATATATTTTTTTGTTTTTTTATTTTCAATGGGGCAAAAGGGGGGTCATTTTAATTTTTTTTTATGGGGAAGTTTTTATAATTTCAAAACTTTTTTTTATTGATTTTTCTAGACTTTATCACTGCACTATCGTATTGCTTCTGCTGATCAGAATTATGCTTCAGCATCGCTCTGATCAGGAGAAATGCTGATGATCTGTGACTGTCGGAGCTCTGCCAGCATTCCTAGGAAGTGAGTCATAACAGCGTCAGGGGTCATCATCTGACCCCACACTGTGATGGCAACACAGTGGCGCCATGTGATCGTGTCACGTGGTCGCCGAAAAAAGCGGGTAACAGCGCAATCCCCACCAAAGTGCATTAGATAGCACTGTCAGAGTTTGACAGTGCGATATAAAGCGTTAACAGGCACTGGTGGATGGAGATCAACCCATGCCTGTTAGCTGCACATGTCTGCTGATCAGATCAGCAGACATATGCGGGGAATAAAGCAGGTGGGCCGTATATATATATGTCCTTAGTCGTGAAGGGGTTAAGGCAACGTGCAGACCTTGATTTTTTGATGAGTTCTTTACCTCAACATTAAGGCCACGTGCACACGTTCAGCATTTGGTGAGTTGCTTTTAGGCCGGAGTAGCACTTGCGAGTGAGTTGCGCGAGTCTTTCATCGCATCACCTAGCACAGACTGATGCCCTCCGGACAAGAAGCGGCTCAGCTGCATAGAAATACATGTCACTCGAAAGTGTGACTCTGGCCTTACCTCAGTATTAAGGCCACGTGCACACGTTGAGTATTTGGTGAGTTTTTTACCTCAGCATTAACACTAGAACTACTGAGGTAGTCATTTTGACTACTTTGCACTATGTATTTCTATATAGGTGTTACGAGTCCAGTAGTTCTAGTGTTAAGGCCACGTGCACACTTTGAGTATTTTGTCAGTTTATTACCTCAGTATTAAGTCCATGTCCCCACCTTGAGTATTTGGTGAGGTTTTTACCTCAGTATTAAGGCCACGTGCACACTTTGAGTATTTTGTGAGTTTATTACCTCAGTATTAAGGCCATGCCCCCACCTTGAGTATTTGGTGAGGTTTTTACCTCAGTATTAAGGCCACGTGGCCACCTTGAGTATTTGGTGAGATTTTTACCTCAGTATTAAGGTCACGTGAACACGTTGAGCATTTGGATGAGTATTTTACCTCAGTATTACGGTCATGTGCACACGTTGAGTGTTTGGTGAGGAAATCAGCGGTTGATCCTTTCAGGCCATGTGCACAAGGAGACTTTTTTCTGAATTTTTAGAGCAGAAACTAAAAGTTTTTGAGGAGCTTTGAAGTTTTCTTTCAGTTTATGCTCAAACAACTCCTGCAAAAAAACACTGTGCACATAACCTAACACCCCCTGATATAAGGAGTCTGGGCAGCTGCTCAGTTGCGCTCGTCTCGTACGGAGTATAGGTAAATTAGAGGAAACAGCTATCGTGTGTGGTGCGTTCCAGCGAGGCTCCACTGATGCTTCGCGCCAGTCTATGTTTAATTGAGAAAAGGCGATTCCGAACCCGAAACGTGAAGTATATTGAGACTGTACATGATATGTCTTCAATAAAGATCACTCATTTTCCTCCATAAGAAGTCAAGGATCACTCAGAGTCTTCATGGAAAAACATCTATCGAAACATGCAATCAACCCAAGTGACTACTGCAGCCAATCACAGGCCTAAGTGGTGTTGGCGCACAGCGTACCAGGCCACTGAGACCATGGCTGGCAGCAACTTCCCCAAGGAAGTGTATAGAGCTAGGGAGCAGATCTGGTAAAGGGTTATAAGACTCATTTTTTTTGCAGCTTCCTGGAAACCTCTTGAATGGATTCATGGATTTTACTTAAAGGGAGGCTCCGGCCTCACGTGTACATCAGGAGGTGAGCGGGCAGCATAACGAATGGTGACAGATCTGTGCAGACGTGACGTCACTGGCTCTGCGTACATCATGAGGTGAGCGGGCAGCATAATGAACCGCGACAAATCTGTGCAGGCATGACGTCACCGACTCTGCGTACATCAGGAGGTGAGTAGACAGCATAATGAACGGCGACAGATCCGTACAGACGTGATGTCACCATATCTGCGTACACAAGGAGGTGAGTGGGCAGCATAATGAACGGCGACAGATCCGTACAGACGTGATGTCACCATATCTGCGTACACAAGGAGGTGAGCGGGCAGCATAATGAACCGCGACAGATCCGTACAGACGTGATGTCACCAGCACTGAGTACATCAGGTGATGGGTCAGCATAACGAACCATGGCACATCCATACAGACGTGACGTCACTGCCATTGCGTACATCAGAAGGTGAGCGGGCAGCATAATGAACCACGACAGATCCGTACAGACATGATATCACTGGCTCTGCGTACATCAGAAGGTAAGCGGGCAGCATAATAAACGGCGACAGATCCATACAGACGTGATTTCACTGGCTCTACGTATGTGACGCCCTGGACTAGTCAGGTCGTCACAGGGTTCTCTCCCTGTGCAGGGCTCAACTCCCATGGTTCTGGGTCCCCATCTTGCAGTACTGCCTCCACCAGCATTCACAAATCCTAGTTACACCACACACCACACCTGTCAGGCACACCAGTGGGCTGCTTAAGCTGGAATAGGGCCACCCACCTATGGGTCACGCAGGGAGGTCGGAGGTGACAAGTCAGTTGGCTCCAGGGGAGCAAAGTGAGAGGAAGTGAGTGGTAGCCCTCGAGCTGTGAGGAGCTCGAGGAAGCTGGGAGTTGGAGCTCCCAGGTGAAAGAAAACTAGGTCGCAGATGGTGGTCTGGGCCCGGAGGAGTTAGAGACCCGGTCGCGGGAGGTTGTGACTGGGTGCTGGGCTAATCTCGGAGGATAGCCAGCAGCCACAGTTCAACAGCCGGGCTGGGACCGAAGGCACGTTGGGGTACACGGACCCTAGGTCAGGGAGAAAATTCAAGCAATCCGCCAATGAACCTGCGGAGGACAGGGCCTCTATGGACTGTTCCCACCAGCTCAGAGATCGGGGGCACTAGCGCATCGAGGGGGATAGGGCTTTCCAAGCAAAGCAGCCCACTGAAATCCCAAGCGTGAGCTCCTGAGAGCAAGCTCCTTTTGCTAGTCACAGCAGGGAGCGGGGCCCGGAAAGCTCCAGGCTGACGGGCCACAACGGACAATCTAAATTCAGGTGCCAGGAGAGAGGCCACTGGGCAGTGTTGCAGGGGATGGGACCTGGACGAGCTCCCCTCAGGAGACAGCGGCATTCAGAGACTTGGTTTACTACGTTGTCAGTGTCTGCATTCTTCTGACTGAGTACCTGATTAACCCCTGCAACCGGCGAGCCTGCGAGCCCCTGCATTCCCAAGGCACTATCCAGAATCCTGGGGTAATCCCCTACCCGTGGAGTGTCACGTCATCTAGCTGCCCCACTCCATCGCCCCAAGTACTCCCAACGGCGGTACTCCCCATTATCGCACACCACGGGTGGCGTCACAAACTATATCTGTCCCCGGTAAATAACCTCTTCAGTTGGTACCGGCGCGAGCCCCTGAGCCTCTGGGTCCGGAGACCCTCGAGCCACCTGAGAGGTGGCGTCCAGATCCGAGAGGTCTGACCGCTTCTGGGACAGGGCGTGCCCGGGACACGTACATCAGGAGGTGAGCGGGCAGCATAATAAACGGTGACAGATCCGTACAGACGTGATGTCACCGACTCTGCGTACATCAGGAGGTGAGCGGGCAGCATAATGAATGGCGACAGATCTGTACAGACGTGATGTCACCACATCTGCGTACATCAGGAGGTGAGCGGGCAGCAAATCGAATCGCGCCAGATCCAAGCAGATGTGATGTCGTGGGGTCTGCGTACATCAGGAGGTGAGCGAGCAGCAAAATGAATCGCATCAGATCTGTGCAGATGTGACATCATTGACTCTGTGTACACCAGGTGAGGGGGCAGCATAATGAACCACGGAAGACCTTTGCAGACGACTTGTCATCAGTGAGCGGGCAGCATAACGAACCGCAGCAGATCAGTGCAGACGTGACGTCACCGGCTCTGCTCTCCTCCCGATGCGGAAGTGAGGCCGGATCCCCCTTTAACATCCCAGACATTGTATCCTGCAGGCAGATATAGGGCAGTGCGCGGCCACAGGAGCCGCAGGTGCAGGCACAGATGGCGCCCGGTATACACTATACACTACACTGAACCAGCTCCTTGTGCGGCACATAGTGAGCACACAGCATCCGCACACAGACACTATACATGGCGGCTCCCCGGACCTTGCACGAGCGGTACACGGAGACGTCGCAGGCGGCAGTGCGGGCGCATGAGGCGGACACACGGTGACGAGAGGCCGGCAATGTCCGCTCCTGTAAGCGGCCTACCTGGTGTCGGGCTGAGCAGACCCCCGAGCTCTCACTGCGCCTGTGCGACCCCCGCCTTCTGCAGCGCTAGTATTATTCTTCTGGCCGCCTCCCCGGATTGTCCGCATCCCCAGGACGGAGCCGCATCGCCTCTGATCGGCTGCATCGTGCGACTGCACAGCCCCGTCCTGCCGACTATCGCCCATGTCACGATATTGTCATAATCAGGAATAATAATGAGTCTGCCATGTTTACTAACACAGCGGGCAGGGGCAAATAAGTGCTCAGCAATGGTGGTACTCCGCGATGTGATGCCAGGGAGTACCCCTGTGCTGCAAGGCAAAAAGAAGGAATAATGAGAACTAAACCTGCATCGTCACTGGTCCTCCCGATGTCATCTGTAGCTGTCAGGTGCAGGCTATGGAGGCTTTTTTTTTCTTTGCTCTATTGCCTGCACTTGGGGCTAAAATTATTTGTGCAATTGCCTTTAAAATTTTTGCTTAATTACATTCTATATGTTTTGTCTTGCTCTGACTATTGCTACCGTGTTTTTCCTAAAATAAGCCCTATCACATCAGATCGCAGACACGCACATCAGATCGCAGACACGCACATCAGATCACCCACACACATCAGATCCACACACATCAGATCCCGCACACACACATCAGATCGCAGACACACACATCAGATCCCACACATCAGATCGCAGACACGCACATCAGATCGCAGACACGCACATCAGATCGCAGACACGCACATCAGATCGCAGACACGCACATCAGATCACAGACACACACATCAGATCACACACGCACATCAGATCGCAGACACACATCAGATCGCAGACACGCACATCAGATCGCAGACACGCACATCAGATCACAGACACACACATCAGATCACACACGCACATCAGATCGCAGACGCACATCAGATCGCAGACACGCACATCAGATCGCAGACACGCACATCAGATCACAGACACACACATCAGATCACACACGCACATCAGATCGCAGACACACATCAGATCGCAGACACGCACATCAGATCGCAGACACGCACATCAGATCACAGACACACACATCAGATCACACACGCACATCAGATCGCAGACACACACATCAGATCGCAGACACGCACATCAGATCACACACGCACATCAGATCGCAGACACACATCAGATCGCAGACACGCACATCAGATAGCAGACACGCACATCAGATCGCAGACACGCATCAGATCGCAGACACGCACATCAGATCGCAGACACACACATCAGATCGCAGACACGCACATCAGATAGCAGACACGCACATCAGATCGCAGACACGCACATCAGATCGCAGACACGCACATCAGATCGCAGACACACACATCAGATCGCAGACACGCATCAGATCGCAGACACACACATCAGATCGCAGACACGCATCAGATCGCAGACACGCACATCAGATCGCAGACACACACATCAGATCGCAGACACGCACATCAGATCGCAGACACGCACATCAGATCGCAGACACACACATCAGATCGCAGACACGCACATCAGATCCACGCACATCAGATCCCGCGCACACATCAGATCCCGCGCACACATCAGATCCCGCGCACACATCAGATCCCGCGCACACATCAGATCCCACGCACACATCAGATCCCACGCACACATCAGATCCCACGCACACATCAGTTCCCAGACACACATCAGATCCCACACATCAGATCACAGACACACACATCAGATCACCCACACACATCAGATCGCAGACACACACATCAGATCCCGCGCACACATCAGATCCCGCGCACACATCAGATCCCGCGCACACATCAGATCCCGCGCACACATCAGATCCCGTGCACACATCAGATCCCACGCACACATCAGATCCCACGCACACATCAGATCCCACGCACACATCAGATCCCACACACATCAGATCCCACACATCAGATCACCCACACACATCAGATCCACACACATCAGATCCTGCGCACACACATCAGATCCCACAAACACATCAGATCCCACACATCAGATCGCAGACACACACATCAGATCCCACACATCAGATCGCAGACACGCACATCAGATCGCAGACACGCACATCAGATCGCAGACACTCACATCAGATCACCCACACACATCAGATCCACACACATTAGATCCCACACACACACATCAGATTGCAGACACACACATCAGATCACCCATACACATCAGATCGCAGACACGCACATCAGATCGCAGACACGCACATCAGATCACCCACACACATCAGATCCACACACATTAGATCCCACACACACACATCAGATCGCAGACACACACATCAGATCGCACACACACATCAGATCGCAGACACACACATCAGATCGCAGACACGCACATCAGATCGCAGACACGCACATCAGATCCACGCACATCAGATCCCGCGCACACATCAGATCCCGCGCACACATCAGATCCCGCGCACACATCAGATCCCACGCACACATCAGATCCCACGCACACATCAGATCCCACGCACACATCTGATCCCAGACACACATCAGATCCCAGACACACATCAGATCCCACACATCAGATCACAGACACACACATCAGATCACCCACACACATCAGATCGTAGACACACACATCAGATCGCAGACACACACATCAGATCGCGCGCACACATCAGATCCCACGCACACATCAGATCCCGCGCACACATCAGATCCCGCGCACACATCAGATCCCGCGCACACATCAGATCCCGCGCACACATCAGATCCCGCGCACACATCAGATCCCGCGCACACATCAGATCCCACGCACACATCAGATCCCACGCACACATCAGATCCCACGCACACATCAGATCCCACAAACACATCAGATCCCAGACACACACATCAGATCCCAGACACACACATCAGATCCCACACATCAGATCACCCACACACATCAGATCCACACACATCAGATCCTGCGCACACACATCAGATCCCACAAACACATCAGATCCCACACATCAGATCGCAGACACACACATCAGATCCCACACATCAGATCGCAGACACACACATCAGATCCCACACATCAGATCGCAGACACACACATCAGATCGCAGACACGCACATCAGATCACTCACACACATCAGATCCACACACATTAGATCCCACACACACACATCAGATCGCAGACACACACATCAGATCCCCCATACACATCAGATCCCACACATCAGATCCCAGACACACACATCAGATCCCACACATCAGATCACAGACACACATCAGATCACCCACACACATCAGATCCACACACATCAGATCCCGCACACACACATCAGATCGCAGACACACACATCAGATCCCACACATCAGATCGCAGACACACACATCAGATCGCAGACACGCACATCAGATCGCAGACACGCACATCAGATCACCCACACACATCAGATCCACACACATTAGATCCCACACACACACATCAGATCGCAGACACACACATCAGATCACCCATACACATCAGATCCCACACATCAGATCCCCAGATCCCAGACACACACATCAGATCCCACACATCAGATCACAGACACACACATCAGATCACCCACACACATCAGATCCCACACACACATCAGATCCCACACATCAGATCGCAGACACACACATCAGATCACAGACACGCACATCAGATCGCAGACACGCACATCAGATCACCCACACACATCAGATCCACACACATCAGATCTCACACACACACATCAGATCGCAGACACACACATCAGATCCCACACATCAGATCGCAGACACACATCAGATCGCAGACACACACATCAGATCCACGCACATCAGATCCACACACATCAGATCCACATACATCAGATAACACACATCAGATCCCACACACATCAGATCCCACACATCAGATCGCAGACACACATCAGTTCGCAGACACACATCAGATCGCAGACACACATCAGATCGCAGACACACACATCAGATCCACGCACATCAGATCCACACACATCAGATCCACATACATCAGATAACACACATCAGATCCCACACATCAGTTCGCAGACACACATCAGATCGCAGACACACATCAGATCGCAGACACACATCAGATCGCAGACACACACATCAGATCCACGCACATCAGATCCACACACATCAGATCCACACACATCAGATAACACACATCAGATCACACACACACATCAGATCACACACACATCAGATCACGCACAACAAGCGCACAACAATCACACATCAGATCACACACACATCAGATCACGCACAACAAGCACACATCAGATCGTACACACACATCAGATCACGCACAACAATCACACATCAGATCACACACACATCAGATCACGCACAACAAGCACACATCAGATCGTACACACACATCAGATCGCGCACAACAATCACACATCAGATCCCACACACATCAGATCACGCACAACAAGCACACATCAGATCGTACACACACATCAGATCACGCACAACAAGCGCACAATAATCAAACATCAGATCACACACACATCAGATCGCGCACAACAATCACACATCAGATCCCACACACATCAGATCACGCACAACAAGCACACATCAGATCGTACACACACACATCAGATCACGCACAACAAGCGCACACACATCAGATCACACACACATCAGATCGCGCACAACAATCACACATCAGATCCCACACACATCAGATCCCACACATATCAGATCATGCACAACAATCACACACCACACATATCAGATTGCGCACAACAATCAGACATTAGATCACACACCCAATCACATCAGATCGTACACTCAATCACACATCAGATCGCACACCCGATCACACATCAGATCGCACACCCACAGATCAGATCGCACACCCACACACATCAGATCACACACCCACACACATTAGATCGCACACCCACACACATCAGATCACACACCCACACACATCAGATCGCATACCCACACACACATCAGATCGCACACCCGCATCGGATTGCACACCCACACACACATCGGACCGCACACCCTCACAAACATCGAATCGCACACCCACACATCGGATCTTGCTCACACATTGGATCGCACGCACATATCAGATCAAGCACACACATTCACCATATCTGGCGATCCAGCCAGCAGGGGAAGATGGGACGCAGTGCAGTGGAGCGTGAAGACCAGCAGTGGAATGTATGAAAGACTTGCAGTGGAATGCGTTGATTTGTTCCACTGCAGGTCCTCGCGCCCCACTGCACTGCGTCCCAGCTTCCCCTGCCAGCTGGAAGCAATCGGTATCTCCAGATGTGGTGAGTCTGTGTGATAGGGTGAGGGTGTATTGATGACCTTTATCCACTGTGAATGCAAGATGCTTATTTACGGTCTATTGTATGCATTGTTACTGACCAGCCACAAGAGGCCGCTGTTTTTCATCTGCCTTTGACCGTTTGGTTACTATAGCAACATCTCAACGGTCTTCGGCTGTGGACTTGGAGACCGGAGGAGGTGCTGTGTGTGAGCTGAAGGAAAAGCGAAAGGTGTGCGTAACAGAAAGGAGCTGCCGCAGAAACACTTAAGTAGACTGTGAGAAGACTTGTGTTAGAGTTTGGTGAGGAGGACCATGACGCGTGTGAGCAGCATCCTGTGACGGAGATCACCATTCTTCAGTTGCTGGCTATACTGATTACCGTGAGAGGTTCATCGCTAATGATTTATCGTCGGGGTCACGTCGTTAGTGACTCACATCCGGCGCCGGTAGCGACATTGCAGCGTGTGACACCAAGAAGCGACAATCAACGATCGCAAAATCGTCCAAAAACAATGATCGTTGACACGTCGCTCCTTTCCTTAATATCGTTGCTGCTGCAGGTACGATGTTGTTCGTCGTTCCTGTGGAAGCACACATCGCTACGTGTTACACCACAGGAGCGACAAACATCTCCTACTTGCCTCCACCGACAATGAGGAAGGAAGGAGGTGGGCGGCATGTTACGTCCCACTCATCTCCGCCCCTCCACTTCTATTGGCCGAACGCTTAGTAACGCCGCAGTGATGTCTCTATGACGCTGAATGCACCTCCCCCTTGAGGGAGGGATTGTTCGGCGGTCACAACGACGTCACTGACAATGTATGTGCGTGTGACGCTGCCGTAGCGATAATGTTCGCTACGGCAGCGATCACCAAATGTCGCACGAGCGACGGGGGTCGGTGCTATCGCGCACGACATCGCTAGCAATCGCTAGCGATGTCGCAGCGTGTAAAGCACCCCTTAGACTATGTGCGCACTTTCCGTTTTCACCTGCGTTTCAGGTACGTTTAGGATCAGTTTTGAACTGCAACGTTTTTGTGCCCAAATGCATGCGTTTTGATTTTCCATTAAAGACAATGAGAATTGCTGATTTCTTGTCCGCACTTAGCGTTTCTAAACGCATCTCCAAATTTGCGTAAGTTTGGTCAAAAACCATGCGTTCAGACAAGGACCCTGTCAATTGTTTTTGCCTTTTTAGTTACGTTTTCAACACATTGAAGTCAATGAGAAACGTCGGAATTGAACTCAACTCAAAAATTCATCCGTCTCATATGCGTTTGAATTGCATTTGTAATGCGTTTTGATGTTTCCGAACGCAACTATGTAAATTTTCAAATGACCTCACAAAAGAGTTAAATTAACGTCACATCCGCTTAACAATAAATAGACCCATGTGGGAACAATATTGCTGCACTGATCTTAATCATTGTGGTCTCAAGCAAAGCAGACAAAAATATCCAACATGTCTTGGTATAAGAGATTGAAATTGGATGTCTCCAAACTTATTAGTATGGTAAGTTTTTTGTCTCTCATTTTATATATTTCTGTCTTTTTTAAAAATATGTCAAATTTTTTTGTAAAGTTTTTTGTTGTCTTTTTATAAAAAAATTGCTTAAAAAATTAGCTTATTTTTAAAACTTAAAATTTCATAATCAGGTTGAATCAATGCCCTGCTTATGGGATCCCACGTCGCCCGAGTACATGATAAAAAACAAACGAGAAGAATGCTGGATAATAATATGTAAAGAATTATATCCGCAATGGCATGAGGCCGATCAAATCCTCCAGACTAAGATTGGTATGTTATTTTGGTAACTTTTCTTAATTTTCTATTTAATATATTTTTTTTTAAAACAAATCTTTTTAAACAGAATTTCTTTTTAAAATCTTACAAACTACAGAAAATGATGTACGGAAGCGATGGCGATCTGTCCGTGACAGATTTAATAAAATCAGATTTGACCCTGGCAAAAGTGGAACATCTCCAGTGAAACCTAATTTTATTTATTACAATGAGTTGAAATTCTTGAGTACAGGCCGTGTTTTAAGAATGTAAGTGTAATATAATTTTTTTTTTTTTTAATTTTATGTCCAAAAAAAAATAAATAAATATAATAACATGATATTTAATAAAACTAAAAATAATTTTTTTATTTCTTTTAAAAAAAGGACCGACGGAAATATTGCGCCAAGAAAGAGCGTTGATGTATTAAAAGATATTACTAATCCTGAAAAAAATGCACAAATCCAACCAACCATTGAGGCAGAAAATAATCAGGAGGCAACAAATCTGGAGTCTGATGTTGAACCAAGCCCATTAGAACCATCTGTTTCAAATCCAAATCAAGATCAACAACCTGTGAGATTTCAAAAATCAAAAGGAAAAAAAATATATACCATTCACCAAAGAAATCAACCAAGATCATTTAACAAATCAAACTATAGAAATTTTAAAGACAGCAACCCAAGATGACGAGTTTGACAATTTTGCAATTAGTGTTGCTTGCCGTTTAAGAAAATTAACAGAAAAAAAAAAACATCGGCATGTATGACTGCCATCTGTGGATTATTGGCCTGTTTTGAGGATGATGGTAAATTTCCATCAGGTGGGGAAATAGTTCATCTTTGTGAAAATTCTTTTGAGCAAAAAAATAATCCAATAATTTCAAGTCAGTCTCAACCTCAATTTCAAACAAACAAAGAGTTGGTTTTTATCCAGATTGTCAAGAATCATATTCTGCACAAAGTAACCAACCTTATAACCCTATGAAACTAAGCAAAGATTTTGCTCATTCCATGCCGGAAAATTATCATGCTACAAATAGTTATCGAAATAGACCAAACGAACAAATGTCTGGCTTTTTCACAAATGAATTATTTTCTCAGCCATGATTTTTTATTTCCTTATGGTTGTTAATTCATTAAGAGATTATTGTTTCTGACAAATTATATTGACAAATTTATTTGCATGGAAATAATGTTTTTTATTTTTAAAAAAAACAACCTTTTTTGGGTTTTGAAAGGGTTTTTGAAATTAGACATTTTCCTTAAAATAGGAATTTACATATCCTTAACAAATTTTATTTAATACAGAAATTGTAACGAATGTCTTGCAACATACCGTATTTTTCGCTTTATAAGACGCACTTTTCCTCCCAAAAATTTGGGAGGAAAATGGGGGGTGCGTCTTATAAAGCGGTACCGGGGGGGGAAGTCCTGTCTGAGGCGATCGGGCGGCTGGGTGCCTGTGGCTGCATGCAAGCGGCCGGGTACCTGTGCTTGCGTGCGGTGGCAGCCGGGTACCCGTGGCTGTGTGCGGGCGGCAGCGGGTGCTGTGTGGGGTCGGCAGCCGGGTACCCGTGCTTGCATGCGGTGGCAGCCGGGTACCCATGGCTGTGTGCGGGCGGCAGCCGGGTGCTGTGTGCGAGCGGCAGTCGGGTGCCCGTGCGGCGGCAGCCGGCTGCCGCTTTCATACAGGCACCCGGCTGCTGCCCTCACACAGTCACCCAGCTGCCGCCCACACACAGCCATGGGTACCCGGCTGCCACCGCACGCAAGCACAGGTACCCGGCGGCTTGTACGCAGGGTGGGCGGGCAGCCTGCTGGCTGCCACTCTGTGCATGCGGTGCGGGCGGCTAAGCAGCATGTTACCACTTGTCCGCGGTCCCACTTTCAAATGATGGCGCCGGTGGAGCTCTTGGATGAGAGCTCCATCTGCGCACGCGCTGCTCTCGGCGCCATTACTTGAATCGGGACCGCGGACACACTCCACCACTGAGCACTCCCAGCCGCTGCCACCACTGAGCTATCGCCGCCGCTGACACCACTGAGCCGGGACCGCGGACACACTCCACCACTGAGCAGTCCCTGCCGCTGCCACCACTGAGCAGTCGCCGCCGCTCCCACCACTGAGCCGTCGCCGCCACTCCCACCACTGAGCCGTCGCCGCCGCTGCCACCACTGAACCGGGACCGCGGACACACTCCACCACTGAGCAGTCCCTGCCGCTGCCACCACTGAGCAGTCGCCACCGCTCCCACCACTGAGCCGCCGCTGCCACCACTGAACCGGGACCGCAGACACACTCCACCACTGAGCAGTCCCTGCCGCTGCCACCACTGAGCAGTCGCTACCGCTCCCACCACTGAGCCGCCGCCGCTGCCACCACTGAACCGGGACCGCGGACACTCACTGCACCGACCTGCTGCACGGCTCACCCGCCACGGCTGCTGCCGCCACCATGGACCCCACGGCTCCTGTCACCGCGCCTGCAACCACAGACGCCACGGCACCTGCAACCACGGACCCCGCTGCCACTGACCTGCCGCGCCTGCCAGCACAACCTGTGCCTCCTGTGACCCCGCTTCACCACCACTGCTGCCCCCCTCCGGTAAGAGAACACCGGAGCATAAGACAGACCCCATTTTTCTTTTTTTTACCTTTTTTTATGTCTAAGTTTGGGGTGCGTCTTATATTCCGGTGCGTCTTATAAAGCGAAAAATACGGTAATATGATTTTGAAAAAAAAAAAATAAAATCAAAATTGACACAATTAGTGCAGTTTAATTATTTTTTGTTAATTTTGATTTGGAGGCTCAACTCCAACAGAATGGTATTGCCAAGGTAAGGCACCAACATCACTCATGAAATAATCTGTGAATTGGTCTCTCACAGATATACCTAAATTATTTAAGCGTCCAGATATTGAAGGACATGGATGGAAGTTTAATGGAATTTCATCCTCGTTAATTTCAAATCTGTATTTACGCAAAAAGTTATGTAGCACACAACAAGTTTTAATAACAAAATCAACTGTTGAAACATTTAATTGTATGGGTGTATGTAGAATTCGCCATTGGCTACTCATTATGCCAAATGTGCATTCAACATATCTCCTTGCCCGGCTTAATCTGTAATTGAAGATGCGACGGGGAACATCTAATCCTCTTCTGGGAAATGGTCGCAGTAGATTTTGTAAAAGGGGAAAAGCTTCATCCGCAACAAAAACATAAGGAAAAGGTATATCTGACCCAGGTATTGGTTCAGGTGCAGGTATGAATTCAGAGTTGTTAATGAATTGAAGTCCTATTTGTGAATTTTGTAGTACACGTGAATCACCAGTACTTCCATGGGCACCAACATCAATTGCGATGAAATTATATTTTGCGTCGGCCACTGCCATTAAAACAATGGAAAAATATTTTTTATAGTTAAAAAAATTAGAACCTGAACGGGGTGGCTGTTGGATTCTGATGTGCTTGCCATAAATTGCTCCAATACAATGTGGAAAATTTGCTATTTGTAAAAAATCATCAGCTATCTTCATTAAGCTTTCTTTAGTAGGGGTAGGCATGACAATAGGTTGAAGGGTTTCCCATATTGCTTGACAAGTTTCTTTGATTATTTCGGAAATTGTGGTTTTGCCTAGTCGGAATTGTAAATGGAGTGATGAAAAATTTTCACCTGTGGCAAGGAATCTGTAATGTAAGATAAATATTTTAATTATTTTATATTTTTTTCCAGGCTTATTTTTTTTAAAAAAAATTGTAAAACAAAAATACCTCAATGTAACAAGAAGTCTCTGTTCTGCAGATATTGCTTGACGCATTTATGTGTCTGCGTGGGTAATTTTCGGTCTTAATAAGGTTAGCAATTCATCAAAGCCTTGTTGTGGCAGCCGGCAAAATGCGATGAATTTATCATCAAATCTAAGGATGAAATAATTAATTTTTGATATTTTCAAAAATAAAAAAAAAATAAAAATAGAGATCGCAAGTTAAAAGGCACTCTAAATTTGGCTTAATAAAATTAAAAACATATAATTCAAGAAATATATACTTTCGAAGATCCGCATATAAGAGAGCAAAATGGCCTTTGACATCGCGATCCTGTAACAGGGGATGTACCCACATTCCTCTTGTCGTCTGCTGTTGAGGGTTCTAAAATAATTTAGAAAAATTTCCTATAATTTTAAATTTACAAAGAAAAAAAAAACAGAAAAAAAACAAAACAAACCTGTAGTCTTCTTCTACGATTTAATAACATCAATATTAGCAACAAGCGATACCTTTGCGACCTCCTCAAACGTAAATGCGTCGACGAATTAGGCATCTTCAAATGGAATCACATAAACCAAGAAAAGCCAATTTCAGGATCCAAGTCGGAAATGACATCAGTAGATCTCTATAGATCCTTTTTTTTATACTAAATAGAACTAAAACAACAATCAACTTTATTTACAATGGTAAATATGTGACAAACGCAGCATGAATGAAATTTCGGAAATGCAGGAAAGTACATATAAACGCAAGTAAAACGTAAGTTACAAGCTTCGGAAACGTAAGGCAAACTGATGCGTTTGGGATGCATGTTGTGGCAAAAATCCAAAAAGGCAAAAGCCATTTTGGGCAAAAATATGCGTTTTGAAACGCAAGTAGGACGACGCAAAGTGCGCACATAGACTTAGACTTGCTGGCTCTGCTGTGTCAGTTTGTCAGTTACATTTAAAACCTTAAAGGGACAGCGACACACGTTTGCATTGACTGTCGCTTTTTAAGATTTCCAGGACTGTGTTGCTGAGCTGCGTGGTTTGCCTTCCCACTTTTACTATCTGCCTTCTCTGTGAGGCTTCAGCAATTAAGGGTATTCAGGGGGGTTAATGGGTTTTGTCTATGTTTAGGTAGATAAGTTGTAAGCTCTTGTGCTGCACCACTGGAAGATCGTGTTCGTACGCACGCACGCACGCACGCACACATACGCACACACACACACTCCTGCTACCCAGAGGGATTACCAGGTATTAGGCGACTGTTTAGACAGTCCCTTGGTTAGGCAAAAAAGTTGGTGAGAAGGCGGCATAAATCGCCATTACGGGTGGCGCAGCACAGGGGTGTAGGCTTTTGGCCTTGTAAATATATTGTTCTATTCTTTCTGTTTTATGCATTTTTTTTTTGTTTTGGTAAAGTAAAACAATCATTTATCAATCCAACTGCCTAGAGGGTCATTCCGTGTCAAGTGGACTAGTTTTAAAAATCGTCCCCTCTTGACGTTCTCCGATTTTGCTGAAAATTTATAAGGATGTACATGTATGTTTGAAAAGAGGTTCTGTAAATTTTTAGGGCCAGATCTCAAATATATTGGGCACTGTTGACCTTTCACTGGAGGCCCCCCCCAAGCCTGCGGCTTCAGCTAAGAGGATTTTGCAAACTTTGGCACATAGCTATTAGAGTTCTATACTGGCTATGATGCTGAAATTTGGCATACTAGCTCAACTTTTGCTGCTAAACGCGATAAAATTATTACTGGCTATGACAAAACAATATTTCGGCCGCAATTTTGTGTCAAAGTAGATTGCAAAACGCCTCGCATAAAATTTATGCCAAACTTTGCCCATTTATAACTCAAGACCAAAAACCAATAGGAACTGGTGCTTTACCCTGTACAACAAACATCTTCATGACTTTGCATTGCTGCAATATCACGGTCAAAGCATATGTATTTGTGGAAATATTCACACCCACATATGATGAAAAACTTAAAAACACCGAATTTTACCTATTTTTAGGTCAAATTTCCCAAAAAGGGTACCCCTAAAATATATTAATTCTGTTATCATTTGAAAGAGCACATTTTTCTCTACAAGGATCATTGGGGTTTTTTTTGGAGTCTCTCCATTTAAGAAAAGAAAAATGCCACTGAACTTGGTGTTATTTATTAATACGCAATGAATGCTAACTGCACTATTCAAACCCTTGCGTTGGTCCATGGTGGTTATACCGCAACCAATTCCCTAAGAATTGGTATTATAATCCTATTAAGAATTGTAATAATGCTGTCTTTCGAGAATTGGCAGCCCCATCGCCTAGGAGCCATGGCCGATAGCCGTGCAAGGCAAGTCGCGGGTGGTCTCTTTATCGCAGGTTCCAAAGCCTGAGGGTGGGTGTCTTTGCCTAGGATCCCAAGCCTAATATTGGGGATCTTTTGTTGGTTCCCAAGCCATAATGTTCAGTCTAAGTAAGTGGTCTGGAATTGTTGCTGAATTTGCAATGAAAGATGAAGGGTCATTTGACACCCTTGTTGCAGTCCACACTTTC